>NC_066576.1:5627656-5687656 GCF_024679095.1 Eriocheir sinensis | reverse complement strand
CTTGGCCAGCAGGTTTTGGTAGTGGGTGACGGTGGTCTGGCTCAGGCGAAGACGCTCTTTCAGCCCCTCAATGACGACCTTCACACTCTCGTCCTCAGGCTGGACCTTACCGGGAACCTTCACATCCCTCAAGTCTTGCTTCTCATCAGACTGACCCATTGATTCCCTTGTGCTCTTCCCTGCCAGTCTTAACTCATTGATGACCTTATCCCTGGCAATGACCTCTATCTCTTTCACCTTGAGGCTTTTGAGAAGAGCAGAATTTTCATCCTTCAGTTTCTCCATCTCCTTATCAGCGACCTCCAGCAGCGAGACCTTGTTCCTGAGGCAGTCCAGCGCCTCCTCGAGTTGCTTGGGCAGAGGGAGAGTTGCATCAGGCACGTCAAGGAGGCTGAGGGTGCTCCTGTTGGTCACCGCCTCCTTGTGCCTCCTCTCATGCCTCGCCAGCGCCTCGTTCAGCTCCGCCTCCCTCTCGTCACACACCAGCTGTTCGTCCATCCACATTTTCTCCACGCTGATCAACTGGGTCTGGAGGTCGGTGATTCTCCGCTCCCTCTTCTCCATCTGTTTCTGGTGGAGAGACTCGTTCGCCTCCATCATCTGCAGCCTCTCCTCAAGCTCCACATTCCTCAGCTTGGCCTCCTCAAGCTTAGTACACCAGCTTGATACATGACTGGAAGGCTTGGGGGATGTTAGGGCTGTCTTGAGGTCATCCAGAGCCTCCTGTTTGACCTTGAGCTGCCTGAGAGTGATGTGGGACTCCATCTTGTTATGCTGGGCGCTGAGAAGGGCTTCCTGGAGGCTGTTCCGCTCCTGTCGCATTGTGTCCAGGACCTCCACCAGCTGCTCTTGTTGCGACAGAGGCACGGCTCCTGCGTACTGCTGCCTGGAAAGTTGGAAAGTTTTGTTTAGTCGGCGCAACATCTGTGGTCATATGCCGGAGAGAGACAGGAGGGGGAAGGAATTATAGGAGAAGGGAAACAGACCCCAGGAGACGGGACACAACCCCCAATTAATACCTGGTACCCATTCACTGCTGGGTGGACAGGGGCGTAGGGTACGGAAAAGCCGCCCAAATTTTTCCACTCTGCCCGGGAATCGAACCTGGACTCTCTCGGTTGTGAGCTGAGTGTGCTAACCACTGCACCACGAAGCCCCCCTGCTGCTTGGAAGTGGTGAAGGTATTTGTTGATCTCCGTGAATTGGTATCTTTTATATACATTGTGTTTTGACGAGGTACAAGTCTGAGGAGTAAAGAGCCTCCATTGATGTAGGCTTTCATTTACTTTAGACATTTATGTAGGATTAGGTGCAGAGTCTTCAAGGTGATATCAACTGTTTATGTGTTGTCTTCACACTGTCCTCTTTCTCAACACCAAGAAACTATTACAGTCACTCCCTCATTTGGTTCAACGTAGGAGCACAGAGGGAACAGTGAGGGCAGTGAAGGCAGCAGGTCATGAAGTCATATGAGAGAAACAGATTGGAGACATGACATGGGGGTAAAGAGGAGCCTGAGGGGCCCCAACATTCCGGCGCCCACCTGAGGTCCCTGATGATGAGGTGGAGGCGTGTGGCCCGGGCCCGGCTGGCGTCGCTGGAGGTCTCGTGGAGGCGCTCTCTGTCCCGCAGCTGCTGGGCCAGGCGGAACACCTCGCCACTCTGCTTCTCCTCCGTGGCCTTCATCTCCTCCACTTGGTGAAGCAACTCCAAATTTTTGACTTTCAGATAAGTTATTTCTCGATGAAGTTGATCTGGAATTATCAAATGAGGAAAGGTCTTACAAATTCAGTCTACAGTAAGTTCAAAGGATCAGTTAACATGGAGATACCAATTACTGACAGCACAGGAACCAACACTGAGGCAGAAACAGGAACTAATAACATTGGTAAGCAAGACAAAGTGGAACAAAACCTATTGCAATAAGTATTTGTTTTGGAGCCCCACAGTTATACCAATGAACCACACAAACTCACGACCGATATAGAGTAAACACTTGAGGAGAGAAATGTGGCTGCATCTTACGTATTTTGGAGCGCTCGTCACTGATGGCGGCCAAGTCCTGCGTCTCATGCCTCAGCTGCTCCACCTCCACCCGGCTGACGGCCTCCAGCAGCTGCCTCTGCCTGGCCTGGGTCTCCATCACGTCCACGGCTGCCCTAAGCTGCTGCACGCTGGTGGTCAGCTGGGCCTGACACACCAACAACACACATTGTAGGCCAGGAACATGATGCAGCGTGTTTCATATCCATAACACTACTTAACACTTAAAAGGACCTTGCATGTGTGGGATAAAACATGTGGTATGGATATTTTAGGAGACAGTGAGTGTATGTGTATGAATAATGAAGTGGCCAATTCACTGGCTATTCTCTCTCAGATAAGATGCATGTATTTTGTTTCTGAAGCCTTAGCTGTCATTTACTTACAAAGGAAATAAAGTACAATAATGCTAATATATTTTTCAACATTAAAGTTCACAGAAGATTCTTAACCTCTGTCCTGGGGGAGGAAATTCATCACAGGATCACACTCAGGGAGGATTACACTGATCCGAGTATCCTCCTAAAGATACCAAACGAACCTTCTCCTCGGTGAGCTCCTCCACCCTCCGGGCCACACTCTGGTACTCCTGCGGCAGGACGGCTCCCTGGAGGCGCTGCCGCAGCTCTGCCTCAGTGGTCTGCAGGCTCAGGTTCATCTTGGAGGTGGTGGCGGCTGTCTCCTCCAGCTCCTGCACCCTCCTGTGCAGCTCCTCACACTCCCCTGATGGCCCAGCACACCAGGCAGGGAGGACACAGTGCAGCATAAGGGACAGCTATCTTCGCCATCACTGATTCATTATCCTAACTGACTGACTGGATTTGTAGGTAGGCATGCTAATAACTACACCACGAAGATGCTGCTGTGACACACGATATGAACTCAAATCCTTTTTTCTATTGTTCTTCATCATTGAAATATCTTCCATCTTGTTCTGTTCCCTAATCCGTGACGCTCACTTCCTATCTCTTCATGATATACCAAACAAAACTCCATTCCTCTCTGCACCCTTTTAGGCTTTGTGTCCAGCCCCTCCATGTGGTGACAAGTTTCTGAAATGTTACACACAGCAAGTAACATCACGCTGCATTACTGCCACGCCACTGACTTACCCTTGATGCTCTGGTACATGGCGGCTGCGTGCTCTGCCTTCTGCTTCTCTGCCAGCTCCCGAAGCTCCACGGCTGCCAACTGTCTCGACAGCAGAGCAACCTGTGGCTGGGGAGGTAAAGTGCTGTCATGCTGGAGTTCTTGGTCAGTGGATGAAGGAACAACCCTTCCACTAGTGTTCCTGGTAACTCCAAAGCCAGAGTTCACCATCATCAACAGCAGGAACCATTACACGTCCACAGGAGGACAATGTGTTTTCTTTTATATAATTGATTTAAAAAAATATATAGATTTCTGGATCTTTTGACACTTGAATGAAGGAAATCGAATGGCTAATTACTGAGCAATATATAAAAAATGCATTACTCTGAGTGCATTCGTCAGTACGCAGTAAAGACACAAATTTGGTCAGTCGCTGCTACTGGGTTAAACGTGTGAGCCTGGGCACCAAAATGTTCAGTAATATGGCCGAGTGTGTTACCTGCACCGGCACGCTGTTTCCCCCCAGCAGGTTGAGGGAGGCCTGGAGGGAGTGCACCTTCTCCCGGGCACTCTCCAGCTTCTGGCACAACTGCTCCCTCTCGTGCAGCAGCTGTTGCTTCTCGGCTGCAAGCTCCTGCCCTTGAGACTTCTCTTGCATCTTAGCGTGGGAGAAGAAAGTGTTTTTAAGTATTCATTCATCATGGTAACCTTTGCTTCCTCGCTGTAGTGAAACCAAATTGGCAACGCTGTTTTGGTGTTGCCTCCTCCAGTTCTTTCCTCTCTGCTCTGCCTCACAGTCCCAACACAAATTTTTTCCTCTCATATGTCACCTATAGCTAGAGACAGGTGTTGGGGCTGTGTGGCAGAACAGAGGGGAGGAAAGGACCCACAGGAGCCAATGTTGTAACGGACTCACCAATTTGGTTTCACTGTACTGAATGTTGTCCCCATCATGTACAGTCAGCAAAAAAAGTATCGAACACCCAATAGTCGACTGAATACACCTTGGGCGAAATCCATAGACATGGTGTTGTGGTGGTTAGGTGGGTGCCAGTGGGTAGACTCGAGCCACTGGTACCCACCGAGCCGACACAAAACCATGTCAATAGGATTCGCTCAATTTCTGTTCAATCGACGCAAAGGTGTTCGATACTTTTTCTACCGACTGTACATCCGGGAAATGATTATGATGATGTATTCAGGTTGGTCTCCAGAACATAACAAGGTGTGCAGCCTACCATGCGGCTCTGTGCCTGCAGGAGGGAGCGGTACTTGGCGGTTGTGGCGGCCAGCTGGGCGCCGGTTTGGTCGGCCGCCGTCCTGGGAACACTCTGGGTGAGCTCGTTCTCAAGCTGGTAGATACGGTGCTTCAGGATTCCTTGTTCTTTTTCACCCTCATGCCTCAGCTGTGTGTGCAGAAAAGAAGGGAAACTTGTCTTTTTATCAGAGGTTTCAGGCATAGCAAAGAAGAGTTTAGCATCAAGAGAAAGGTAATAGGATGTCAAGATTCAGGAGATGAGTCAAGAATTGAACGATGTGAGGAACTATTGATGCATGAGGAGGTAGGTGCTCTCCTTTACACTGCCTGCCTGCACGCTGCCTCCTCCACTGCCTGTCTGTATAAGGGTCCCACGTTCCTTCCCCCAGTACACACCTGCTTCACCTGGAGGAGGCTCTGCTGCAGGGCCTCCAGCCGCTCTTTCAGCTGCTGGTGGAGGGACGTGATGGCCTCCTCCTGGTTGGCCTGGAGGCGCTTGGCAATCTCCAAGTCGTATCGAAGTTCTGCCAGCCGTCTCGTCAGCTATGAAGAGACAAAAAAAATTATACATAAATCAATATTGATATTTCTTTTGGCATCTCTTGTATTTTTTCTTAGGAGCAGAATGTTGCAAGCTTTTTTTTCCTTTGATCTGATTTTTACTTAACCCCTCCGCTGCAATTGGCACGGATTTGGCCTTCACTGGTAGCCTGGTAATATACACTCCCAGGTCTTTCTCTACCTCTGTGGTGGATAGTGGAGTGTTTCCCATGTGGTATTGGTGTGCTGGATATCCCTTCACTGGTAGCCTGGTAATATACACTCCCAGGTCTTTCTCTGCCTCTGTGGTGGATAGTGGAGTGTTTCCCATGTGGTATTGGTGTGCTGGATATCCCTTCACTGGTAGCCTGGTAACACACACTCCCAGGTCTTTCTCTGCCTCTGTGGTGGATAGTGGAGTGTTTCCCATGTGGTATTGGTGTGCTGGATATCCCTTCACTGGTAGCCTGGTAACACACACTCCCAGGTCTTTCTCTGCCTCTGTGGTGGATAGTGGAGTGTTTCCCATGTGGTATTGGTGTGCTGGATATCCCCTCTCAAGGTGCAGGACTTTACATTTTTCTTCATTGAATTGTAGCAGCCACTTATTGCTCCATTCCTGTAGCTTGGTGACGTCTTCTTGTAGGAAATCCACAGCGGAGAGGTTAACTCCCTCACAAAAATCTGCATGGAAAAATCACCTTGGCCAGCGCTCACCTTGGTCTCAACGCCCGGCTGTCCCGAGGCGAGGGTGTCCAGGGCAGCCTGCATCTCCTCCCGCTGGGCCTGCAGGGCGCCCACATCACCCCGCAGGCCAGCCACGGTCTTCTCCTGCTCTACTTTCTCTGCCTGCCATCGCTGCTTCTCCTCGGCCAACTGAAGGGCGGATATGAAGGGTTCAGTTAGGGCTGCAAAGTGATGATGTTAAAGCTAGACTGAGAGATTTTTATTACCATCCAGCAACTCTTTTACTTGTGGTTATATTAATTCTACTTATGTGACAAAGCCCAGTATTTCCTTAACCTGGTAGCAGCGATGGGCCAAATTTGTGGCTTTACCATGTAGCAGCGACAGGCCAAATTTGTGGCTTTACCATGTAGCAGCGACGGGCCAAATTTGTGGCTTTACCGTGTAGCAGCGACGGGCCAAATTTGTGGCTTTACCATGTAAAATTTGTGGCTTTACCGTGTAGCAGCGACAGGCCAAATTTGTGGCTTTACCATGTAGCAGTGACGGGCCAAATTTGTGCCATGATATAAACCCCCCAAAATAGATGCTACATAATCTGATCACAAATGCTTTGATATATATTATGAAATGGTTTGTGTGAGGGATGATTTTTTCTCATTTTTCTCGATTAGAGGGACCATTAAGAAACATGATCCCCGCAGCTACCAGGTTAAATATTAGTGAAAAGGTCAAATTTTTTAGCAATATTCTGAAGGCCAAGTTTAGAGACAGACTTTTAAATGAATTCTACTTTTCTACAAGCTCGAATTTAGTTGGCTTTAACATGAGACTGACTTGCACAGTACATGAGCATAAATAATGTGTGCAATATATCATGGTCTTCCTGGAGAATGGAGACTAACCCGGTAGATGCGTGGATCGTTTCTTAAGGGCCCCTCTAAGCAAGAAAAATGAGAAAAAATCATCACTCACACAAACCATTTCATAATATATATCAACGCATTTGTGATCAGTTTATGCATCATCTATTTTTGGGGGGGTTTACATCATGGCAAAAATCTGGCCTGTCGCTGGTACACGGTAAAGCCACAAATTTGGCCCATCACTGCTACCGGGTTAAGAACACAAATATATTAGTCCAGTGCAAGTTACAAGGGGTGGGTAGTACAAATATGTCTTCTATTTTACAGAGAGATGAAGTGAAGGCCTGAGTCTCCTGCCACAACTACTAATGGTATCTTTGTTGAGGTTCCAGTGTAAGGGAATGTCAGGAAGGATGGAAGGAGAGAGGTCAAAGCTGGGTGAGGAATCAGCTTGCTTCTCAAACTACTGGAAGGATCACAAGGGAAACAAAAGAAGCAGACAGGTGATTGTGGAATGGCAGGAAGGATGGAAGGAGAGAGATCAAGGGCGGGTGAGGAATCAGCTTGCCTCTCAAACAACTGGAAGGCTCACAAGGGAAACAGAGAAGCGGACAGGTGATTGTGGAATGCCAGGAAGGATGGAAGGAGAGAGATCAAGGGCGGGTGAGGCATCAGCTTGTCTCTCAAACAACTGGAAGGATCACAAGGGAAACAAGAGAAGCAGACAGGTGATTGCAGAATGCCAGGAAGGATGGAAGGAGAGAGATCAAGGGCGGGTGAGGAATCAGCTTGCCTCTCAAACTACTGGAAGGATCACAAGGGAAACAGAGAAGCGGACAGGTGATTGTGGAATGGCAGGAAGGATGGAAGGAGAGAGGTCAAAGCTGGGTGAGGAATCAGCTTGCCTCTCAAACTACTGGAAGGATCACAAGGGAAACAAGAGAAGCGGACAGGTGATTGTGGAATGCCAGGAAGGATGGAAGGATAGAGAACAAGGGCAGGTGAGGAATCAGCTTGCCTCTCAAACTACTGGAAGGATCACAAGGGAAACAAGAGAAGCAGACAGGTGATTGTGGAATGCCAGGAAGGATGGAAGGATAGAGAACAAGGGCAGGTGAAGAATCAGCTTGCCTCTCAAACTACTGGAAGGCTCACAAGGAAAACAAGAGAAGCAGACAGGTGATTGTGGAATGGCAGGAAGGATGGAAGGAGAGAGGTCAAAGCTGGGTGAGGAATCAGCTTGCCTCTCAAACTACTAGAAGGCTCACAAGGGAAACAGAGAAGCAGACAGGTGATTGTGGAATGCCAGGAAGGATGGAAGGAGAGAGATCAAGGGCGGGTGAGGAATCAGCTTGCCTCTCAAACAACTGGAAGGCTCACAAGGGAAACAGAGAAGCAGACAGGTGATTGTGGAATGGCAGGAAGGATGGAAGGAGAGAGATCAAGGGCGGGTGAGGAATCAGCTTGCCTCTCAAACTACTGGAAGGATCACAAGGGAAACAAGAGAAGCAGACAGGTGATTGTGGGTGCCAAGGACCTGGAAAAAACAACACAGCACTAATAAATGAACAAAACAGGAGAGGTTCGGTAACTTACAAGGGTGTTGAGGTCTGAGACTTGCACTCTGAGACCCTCAAATTGTGTGGTGTAGATGCCAACTCTCTGCTCCCTCTCACTGATCCCCTCCTCTCTCTTACTACACTCCTTGATAAGAGGTGAAGCAAGGGGTCACTACACTATATGCACTACAAAAAATAACCACAAATTGCTAAGTAAGAAAAATAAGCAGGAAAACTATTATCCAGATGGTATGAGTCTCAATTTGCCATCACATTCTGAGAAGCAAAACAAGGCATTGGTTTACCTGCATTAAGAAAGTGACCTGGTTTTTCAGTTTTGCGATGATCTCTTCGGCCGAGGGAGGCAGGTGGCCCAGTGCCTTGATCAGCTGGTCCAGGGCGGCGGTGGGTGACCTGCTGGTGGGCTCTAGGGTAGGTGGTGGTTCTGGGGACACTCTCTCTTCAGGACTTCTTGTTGGTTCCTCTTTCGACTTCTCAAAGGACTTTTTCTTCTTGAGCTCATTCTGTATTATTCTTTCCAGCGATGCTTTTTCACCTTCAAGCCTAAAAGAAGCACCCATTTATTAGTAGGACTCTCACCCACTAAACACTGATAATGAACTTGACAGGAGGGAGTTCATGTTGAGTGGCAGGATTTCTTCTTCTTCCTCCTCTCATTTAACATCCTCATTTTCCTTTGTGGGGTTGGACGAGGTTGAGGGGGAGGATTTACATAGATTTACATAGATAATCAGACCACACAGACCCCATGAACCAATCACAATCAACTATAGTTTTGATGCATGACTTGGGGGGCAGTTCCCTTCTCTTTACATATGGCAACGTGCATGAAGTCAACCCCTTCTCCCTCTCTCTATGTCACTCATTGTCTTCTAGGTAAATGTTCTGTTGTGTCAAGAGAAGATGGCGCCACTATAAACACCTGCCTGCACCAATACGGGGTGGGGCCGACTACAATCCAGGCCCCTCAAGCAAGCCTACCGTGGCGCTATGGGCATAGACGTAAAAGAAATAAAAAAATCTGTGTTTCGAGTGTTGTCCTCACCTCAGACACCTTTCCTGAAGTGTTTCCAGCTGCGCCTGAGTGTTGTGGTCGGTTGAGTCTTGGCGGCGCTGCTGGATAAGCTGACTCACGGCGGTGCTCAGGTGGCTTATCTGGCCCTCAATGGACTGCAGCTGCTGCCCTGATGACACCTCTGAAATACAAGCGCTTTCCTGGCTCTTTACAACAATGCAGATGGTCTTAACCCGGTAGCAGCAACGGGCCAAATTTGTGGCTTTACTGTGTAGCAGTGACGGGCCAAATTTGTGGCTTTACCGTGTAGCAGTGACGGGCCAAATTTGTGGCTTTACCGTGTAGCAGTGACGGGCCAAATTTGTGGCTTTACCGTGTAGCAGAGACGGGCCAAATTTGTGGCTTTACCGTGTAGCAGCGACGGGCCAAATTTGTGGCTTTACCGTGTAGCAGCGACGGGCCAAATTTGTGCCATGATATAAACCCCCCAAAATAGATGATACATAATCTGATCAGAAATGCTTTGATGTATATATTATGAAATGGTTTGTGTGAGGGGTGATTTTTTCTCATTTTTCTCGCTTGGAGGGACCATTAAGAAGCATGATCCCCGCTGCTACTGGGTTAAAGCATTAGACAGTAGCAGTCGATTCACTATCTTATAGAATAATAAATATTTTTGGGTCCAAACAGACAAAGAGGGTGCCAAGCTATTGCATGCATCCCTTGTACCTAGAAGCAGCCCTGCTCATAGAATCAGAAACTGGTGTAATGGGATCAGAGTGGATCTTCAAGAACATGATATAGTGACCTGCATGATGTAGAGTGACCAACACCAATATTGTCTGTCCTGTGCCCACACTTGCTGGTCGTGGTTCATTTACCGGCCATGGCAAAGTTCATCCCTCTCACCCAGAAGTACAGCAACTGGAAAGTATACTGTACGTCAACACTGATTGTGACTCACCGGCCCGGGTTGTCTTGGGCATCTCTATGGTGGTCAGCTGCAGGGAGCTCCTGGTGTTAGAGAGCTCCCTCGTCATCTCATACATCTGGAAGAAAATTATGATAACCAATACAAGCTTTTCATGGGTCATGGCTTAAAGAATAATACCAAGTTGCTGAGAGAGAAAAGAGAGACTGAAGATAATAGTACTGTATATTTTTTAAGTTCAAGGGTCGTCTTGTATTCTGGCATATATGATAGGCGTAGACGTAAAAAAAAAATAATAATAATAATAATAAATAAAAAATAAATAAATAAATAAATACACATGCAAACACGTACAAACACACACACCTTCGTCCGCAGGGCCACCTTCTCGTCCTGCAGTTTGTTGACCTGGTTGGTGAGTCGCTCGATGATGGCCTTGCTCTCCTGCCAGTTGGTCTTCTTCACCCCTGGAAGGTCAATGTCCTCCCGGGGTTCAAGGTTCAGCTGCTCCCTGTACAAGAAAAACAGCTCTCAAAGGGGAGGATAACAGTTGTGTCTTTGTTGGGTTAGTAAGATATCTATGGTAAGTATTGTTAAGGAACTATTACACCGGGCAAATTTTCCGTGGATCTTCAGTCAAACCACGATTTCCGCCGGCGTGGTTCTCATTTGTTTCTTGTTATTGCTGGTGATGATGATGATGGTGAGTAACGCCGCGCCGTCCGTCAAGGAACTCTACCGTAGCTTTGGAAGATCATGGACTCATCAGAAAACCACACCAGCGGAAATCGTGGTTTGACTGAAGATCCACGGAAAATTTGCCCAGTGTAATAGCCCCTTTAGATGCTTCCACCCTTACATCAGCTATTTCCAAAGACTGTAAAGGAGATCAACCAGATTCTAATGAGCATTCTTCTGGGTTCATGATACAAAGGAAGAGTCAAAGTACTCTGAAAATGCTCAAAACTCCTCTGAAAGTCCTGTCATATATGTGTCTTTGGGCCACTGGGTTAAAGCTCTAAGAGACACTGTGAGCTTGACTAAATCTAGAGAAAATAAAAAGAAGACAAAAAAATATAAAAAAAGTGAAAAAGGAAGATGAAAAGGATAAAAATGTGACTAACAAAACCTCACACTGGTATACATGACCCAGGCTGGCAGACTCACCTTAGCTGGTAGTTTTCATCAAGCAGGTCGTTGATGTTGATCTGCAGGGTGTTGACGAGGCCGGTGAGCTGCGTGAGCTGGGTGTCCCTCATGCGCACCTGGCTCCGTACCTCCTTCAGCTCCCTCACGGCGTCGGCCAGCGAGAACTCCCCGGCTAGGTGGGACTGCAGCTCTCCGATCACTGTTGACAGCTGGAGGAGAGCACGGTATGAAGAGGTCACATAAATACTTCTCTGTTCCATTCATCATCGCCATCATCACTGCCTGCGACATCAATGCTTTCCCACGGGAGTCTCAAAACACCACTCAAACCAAAATTGATTACTCTTTCGGCATCTTCCTCTGTCTTAGTTTTAACCCGGTAGCAGCAGGGATCATGTTTCTTAATGGTCCCTCCAAGCGAGAAAAATGAGAAAAAAATCACCCCTCACACAAACCATTTCATAATACATATCAAAGCATTTGTGATCAGATTATGTATCATCTATTTTGGGGGTTTATATCATGGCACAAATTTGGCCTGTCGTTGCTACACGGTAAAGCCACAAATTTGTCCCGTCGCTGCTACTGGGTTAAAGAAGCAGCCTGTTTGGGCACTATTTCTACAATTTTGTTTTGCCACTAGACAGGATTTTATACGTAGTCAAAAATTAATTGATTCTCAGAGGGTCATAAGGTTTGTGTATAAAGATGTGAAGATTCCTTTTATGTTCACAGTGCCACACAATAGCGCATCATTACTGTTATGCAGAGAACTCACATCCTGTGCGTGCAGCTGTGCGTCCTCCTCAGCCGCCAGGAGCTGTGTGCGCATCTGCTGCAGCTGCTGCCGTGCATCACTAAGCTCCAGGCGCAGCTGGCCGATGACGGCACCCTCCCCACTGCCCGGCGGACTGAAATTATACTTACTTTATTAAGCATTAACACCTAATGACTCAAAGCGTAGGTCAATAGGAAGAAGGATATTTCAAGTAGTGTATCATATATCAGTCTGTCATTGTGATTTCCTGTCATCTTTTGAGCGCTCCCTTAATTTCTAAATACCACACAACAGATTTGTTATGCAGAACTTGAGGCAAATCCCAGAAAAGTTCAAGGCAGTCACTTTATTGACCTTCAAGTGGTGTCCTTTAATATATGCAGACCTCTTGCTCTTGTTACTGTGATATTTATGGCATCCTAAAGGGTCTATTACACTGGGCAAATTTTCCGTGGATCTTCAGTCAAACCACGATTTCCGCTGGCGTGGTTTTCATATTTCCGTGTTTTTCTGGCATGTCCACGATTTTCCAAAGCTACGGTAGATTTCACCGAAGGACGACGGTATTACTCACCATCATCATCATCAGCAATAACAAGAAAGAAATGAGAACCACGCCAGCGAAAATCATGGTTTGACTGAAGCTCCACGGAAAATTTGCCCAGTGTAATAGCCCCTTAAGTCAGGTTCTCTATCAACAATTTTACTTGGTGCTGCCCGGGTACACATGCCACACTCACGTCTTGGCCTTCTTCAGCTGGGTGATGACGTGGGCACTGCCGTCCATCTCCTTCGCTGCCTCCTTCAGCTGCTCGCTCAGCTGACTCACCTCCTCATCCTTCTCCTTCAGTTGCTGTGTTTGTGTATAAATTTTTCCCTTGTAATGCTGAGAAAACTAATTCCTTAAAATGCATAGATGGTTCACACCACCACCCCACACCTTCCCTCACACCCCCACACCTTCCATGACATCCCCACACCTCCCTCACACCCCCACATCTTCCATCACACCCCCACACCTTCCATCACACCCCCACACCTTCCATGACACCCCCACACCTTCCATGACACCCCCACACCTTCCCTCACACCCCCACATCTTCCATCACATCCCCACACCTCCCTCACACCCCCACACCTTCCATGACACCCCCACACCTCCCCTCACACCCCCACACCTTCCATGACACCCCCACACCTTCCCTGAGTCTAGACAATCTGGCCACATAAAAGGCACTGAAAAAATAAGGAAAGGTACACAAGGCAAGTATGCAAGAAAGGGCCAGTTCCACAGACACATCCTCACCTTCTCCAGCTGAACCACCTTGGCCGCCTCCCTCTGAGCCTGCGCCCCGGAGGACAGCATGGAGCATTGGTGCAGCTGAGCCTTCACCTTCTGCAGCTCCTCCTCGCGTTGCCGCACCACAACCTGCCGACAGTGTGAGGGTGAGAGTGTGGGACAGGCTGGGGGCTCCTCCTCATGCAAGTACAAGTATGTGTGTAAGGAGAAGCTGTTTAGTGATGACCCGTGGACCAAGAACCTTCCCTCCATTGCTATGAATATATGTCAGTATCATCCACAGACAAAACCCTTTCCCTTCCCTGCTATGAATATATGTACTACCATCTTCACAGTTCAAGAATATAATGGTAACATGATCAACTCTGCTCACAAGTCATACATGCATTAACCCGGTAGCAGCAACGGGCCAAATTTGTGGCTTTACCGTGTAGCAGTGACGGGCCAAATTTGTGACTTTACCATGTAGCAGTGACGGGCCAAATTTGTGACTTTACCATGTAGCAGCGACGGGCCAAATTTGTGCCATGATATAAACCCCCAAAATAGATGATACATAATCTGATCGTAAATGCTTTGATATATATTATGAAATGGTTTGTGTGAGGGGTGATTTTTTTCTCATTTTTCTCGCTTGGAGGGACCATTAAGAAACATGATCCCCGCTGCTACCGGGTTAAGATTCTGAATTGTGCAAGAATGAGGTGGATACAAGATCTTAGGCTACTTGAATTTGAGCTATTTGCTATATATGGGATGTGGCTTTCTTTTTTGTTCAGTTTTTCATATATATATTTAATTTAAAGTTCGATATTTTGAATGTCGCAATATATTACTCATGAATCACCCAATTTCATCTTACACTATTTAGCATCCCACTGTGCCTCTCTGAATACATATGAACTTTCCCCTGTGTTCCCTGCCCCACCTCCAGCTGGTCCACCCGGGCGTCCACTGCAGCACTCAGCTCGTCATAGCGCTGCTGCACACGAGCCTTCTCAGTGGCCAGCTCCTCCACATGGCAGTGCTGGCCCTCCACCTCGCCCTGCACTGCGGCAAGCCTCTCTGGGAAGGAACGGCAATATATTTTTTATCAGGTATACGAGACTAGCCACTCACCAGCAGAAGCATACAGCACCAGTAGAAGGAAAGCATAGAAAACAATCTCAAGCAATAAGCCAAAAATTAATTCTTCCAAGCCATTTCTAGCAAGGCTTAAACCCCAAAAAATAGATGATATAACAACCCTCACAAATGATGGTTTGTGGGGTCATGATTTTTCCACATTTTCTGGTTAGGGGACCATTAAGAAACATTACCCGCTACTGTTAAATACCACAGTTCTTGACCACTCCAGTTGTGAAGAGGATTAGGGTATATGTGAACTCTGGCCTTTGACCAGAAACTGAGGGAGGGGGAGATAGGTGAGGTCAAGAATCTAGGCTTGATCTGAGAATGATGCTGTCCTTCTTCCTGGCATTACCAAGGCATGTACCCCATACCTTGCAGGTGTTTGTGGGACTCCTTGAGCTGCACGTAGTCTGCCGTGAGGTCGGTGATCTCCCGCGTGGCCTCCCCCAGACGCCCCTCCAGCTCTTCCGCCGACACTCTCAGGGCCGCTCGTTCCTCCTCGCAGCTCTGGGGGTGAAAGGATGACTCAACTAAACCTGAAAGTAAACTGAAATGAAAAGAGCAATACTGTAAAGAAGCAATGCACACCTGTAGGTCATCCATAAACTGCTGTATTTCCAAGTTCTTGCGATTAAGTGACTCTTCCATTTCTTTCTTCTTCAGGCGCCAAGCAGTTGACCAGTCCTGGGGAGACACATTGTTGAGTGGTTATGTAGGTATCTTCTGCATAAGTTATTACTACTTATTAGATCTGTGGATTATTTGTAATATTTGTAATAATTCTGTGTTACTAAGGTTTTCAAAAGCACAACCTACTTTTTCCAACAAGTCCTAATTTGACAAAATATTTCTTTCCAAGGTAATATTTATTGATAGTGTTCGCTACAGGAATAGGTATTTACACAGGACTCGTGTGTGTTGGTCCTGATAAATTACACATATGCAAACTTTATCCAATAAAACAATCAACTAACCAATCAGTCCCTTACATAGGCAATGTGTTCCTCCTCCCTGTCAGCGGTGCCTCCCTCCCTCAGCTGAGCCTGCAGGCGCTTCACCTCCTGTTGCAGTTCCCTCTCCCTCTTGGCGTCCCTCCGGCCAGCAGACTCCGCCAGGCTGCCCAGCTCCTGCTCCAGAGCTGAGGCCTGTCAGCATGGGTGAAAACACAGTCAGCCTTGTATACGACAGAAAATAAATAAAACAGTTAACTGCAAGGGAGACAAAACAGTACGAGTAGTCAATACATACTGATACTGCCTCTGACAACCTTACTTGTTATATCCTTGCCTGCCTTGGGCAATGAAGTGTGTTACCTTGACACAACCAGAGTTAACACACATCCAGTCTAACATCATATTTCCCCTGCCTCGCCTCTGTCAAGAATTTGGAATAACGTCCATATTCTCACACTTTCAGCTCTCAACAACACAGAACTCCAGAGCAAAAGAAAAAAAAACAAAAAAAGAAATTAGTCGGGTTCTCAAGACTGTTTTTCATGTGCATAGTGCAGAAGCCTTGTCAAACTATCACTAGGCTCATAAAACTACACATGGAAATGTCCACAAGAACCTCTACAAAAGCCTTATAAAATTGGGGTGTGTAAGCCTTGAAATGTTTAAAAATATGGGCCTAGGCCACAAAACCATAAATATTCTCCTTGTAAGGTTTAAGGTATAAAGTCCACTGCCACACAGCATCCTGACCACAACAACCTCTATGAAAGTCTTATCAAATGTGTGTATAAGTAAGCCCTGAAATTTTTAAGAGTATGGACAAAAGACACAAAACCACATTATATCTTTCCCTTGTAAGGTTTAAGGTATAAAGTCCACTGCCTCGCCCCAGCCCCACAACACCCTGACCTGCGTGTGCTTGGCCATCATCACTGCCTGGCTCAGCGTGAACAGCATCTCCAGCTTGTCCACTGTCTTGTCGCGCCGCCGCAGCCTTGTAATGCCGACTAGGGCCTGTGGGGGAGGAGGGGAAAGCTGGACTCAGGATAAGGTGAGAACATATGAACAGAAATCCCAAACACACTGAGAGGAGAGATATGAAGCCTTAACTAAGATTGAGGTAAAAACAGTAGGAAAAGGATAATGACTAGGAATAAGGAGAGACAAATGAACAGAAATCCCAAACACAGGGGAAAGAAATGAAGGCTTAACTAAGATTGAGGTAAAAGCATTAAAAAAGTGATGGCTTAACTTAGAATGAGACAAAACTATACAAGAGAAAGGAAAGAAATAACTGTCAGATATATGTATTTAATCAATGTAAATTCATATCACAGTCTGTAAGGGAAAAAAATTGAGGCTTAAATAAAAGTAAGGTAGAACTGAATAAGGAAAAAAATCAACCTCCAGATAGCTTCATAAATTTCTCAACTAGGCTAAAGGCAAAGAGGTGAAAGCTTGACTAAGAATGACGAAAACATATAAGGAATGCAGGCTTGGCTGAAAATGAGGGTAAACTGTTAACCCGGTAGCAGCGGGGATCATGTTTCTTAATGGTCCCCCCAAGTGAGAAAAAATGAGAAAAAATCACCCCTCACACAAACCATTTCATAATATATATCCAAGCATTTGTGATCAGATTATGTATCATCTATTTTTGGGGATTTAAATCATGGCACAAATTTGGCCCGTCGCTGCTACACGGTAAAGCCACAAATTTGTCCCATCGCTGCTACACGGTAAAGCCACAAATTTGTCCCATCGCTGCTACACGGTAAAGCCACAAATTTGTCCCATCGCTGCTACACGGTAGAGCCATAAATTTGTCCCACCGCTGCTACATGGTAAAGCCACAAATTTGTCCCATCGCTGCTACACGGTAAAGCCACAAATTTGTCCCATCGCTGCTACATGGTAAAGCCACAAATTTGTCCCATCGCTGCTACACGGTAAAGCCACAAATTTGTCCCATCGCTGCTACACGGTAAAGCCACAAATTTGTCCCATCGCTGCTACACGGTAAAGCCACAAATTTGTCCCGTCGCTGCTACATGGTAAAGCCACAAATTTGTCCCATCGCTGCTACATGGTAGAGCCATAAATTTGTCCCACTGCTGCTACATGGTAAAGCCACAAATTTGGCCCGTCGCTGCTACCGGGTTAAGGAAAGTCAAACTGCTAAAAAAAATACTTCCCAAGCATGAACTGTGGGGTGAAGGAGTAAAGGCTTCACCAGGTGTTAGACAAAAAAAACATGAAGGAAAAAAATAATAAAAAATAAGACATGAAAAAATCTTGTTTGTTGAGAAGAAAATTTAATGTAACTTGCTACAAACTGTATCATTACCAATTACATTAGAATTACCATTACTACCATTACCTTTCTTTATTACCATTTAAAAGCTAAGGTCTGTAAGGCAGCTTATCTATCAACTATACGCAGAAGCAGTGTCAGCGAGGTTTTTGTTCTGATCTTTATCGTACCCTTGAGCTGCCTCCTTCACCATTCTTACCATACTTACTACCATATTTTATCATCATTATTGTCATTCACATCTATACAAAGCTAAGGTCTGTAAGGAAGCTAATCTGCCAACCATTTTCAGGAGCGGCACCAGAAAGACATTTATGTTTAATCTGTTTTGCCCTTGAGCTGCCTCCTTCACCATTCTTAACATACTTACTACCATATTTTATTAACATTATTGTCATTCACATCTATACAAAGCTAAGGTCTGTAAGGAAGCTAATCTGCCAACCATTTTCAGGAGCGGCACCAGAAAGACATTTATGTTTAATCTGTTTTGCCCTTGAGCTGCTTCCTTTACTGTAAAAATAGACAGAATAAAAAATAGATAGAAGAGAAGATGGCGCCACTATAAACACTTGCCTGCGCCATGACGGGCTGGGGACAACCCGGACGACTACCATCCAGGCCCCCTCAAGCAAGCCTACTGGCACAATAGGCGTTGACGTAAAAAAAAAAAAAGGTCCCCCACCCAGCTGTCCCTCCACCTGCCGCCACACCCACCTGGTAGAGCTCCTCCAGCTGCGCCTCCTCCCAGTCCCCCGCCCCCTCCGCCACCCCCCGCAGGTACTCCCAGTCCACATGCATCCTCCTCCACGGCTCTGTCACCAGGAAGAGAAGGATGGAATAGCTAGGTTGGCAAGTCATGTTACTGGCTAATAAACAGACGGGGTAAATGTTTGTTTACTTTTACTGAATGTTTTTACTTGAAATCCTCTAAGCTTATGGCACAGTGAAAAAGATCACTCTTAATGGATAGGAACTTGAGATATTGTGATGTAAACAGCTTGTGCACTGCCTTCTGTAGGATAAAATTGGGCGCACACACACACACACACACACACACTGTCCTAACTTACACAGAGATAAGTAAAAAAATTCATCTGACAAGATTAATCACATAAAACAGACGAATTATTGAAAAGTGGCAATGGAGTCAGGGAGCAAAGGGAACACAAGATAAAACTAGGTAAGCACAACAATGTAAACACAACAAGGTAAATACAAGGTAAGCACAACAAGGTAAACACAACAAGGTAAATACAAGGTAAGCACAACAAGGTAAACACAGCAAGGTAAACACAGCCCCCGCCCACCTGCGCCTTCCTCGAGCCACCAGGTGTGTGTGTGCTTCCCTCCCTCCTGTGCTGTGTCGTGGGCGTGTCTGGGTGCCGGGGCTACAGTGGGGGCGCCCGCGGCATGCTGTGGTGACCCTGCAGGCGGCGGCACCAGCACAGCGAAGGGCCAGCTCTCTATATGCCTGGATCACACCTGCCGCCCGTGTTGACAGGTAGCGCGCGTTGCCATGGTGACGAGTGTTGTCAACTCCACAGGTGCGCCGATCCACTTTTCGTGTACTTTACAATTGCTATGTGGTTTTCTTTCGTCATTTCTATCCGAAGTTAAGAGTGGTTTCATTAACTACTCTTCTGTTGTTTACCCTGGCAGCATAATGTGAGGGGGCGGCATTTAGTGGCCAGACACACGCAGGATGGGGTGACTTCCTTGATGGGTAATTATCAGACAATAACTGCTTCACTCCTTACACTAACAGAGGAACGACAGTTCAGCAGGGCTGGAGATGGAAACACGTGCCGTAGTGCGGTGACCTGAAGCTCCAGATGAAAATGTACGACAAAAGGCTATATACACACTACGTTGGATACTTGATTAATACACAGTGAAATTAATTTAAATACTTTATTATAAACAATTAGGAAAATATAAAATTGTATTACATTTTCAACAAATAACGACTTCCGTATCGTTTACGTAACTCATATTAGGAAATGACTAGTAGACGCCTGCAGCCAGACGGCCCTTCCTCCCGCCGCCAGGCAGCCACGGCCTCAGCAGCTGGGCTTGCCGGCGGCCGGCCTGCCCTTGGGCGCCCTGATGGTGAGGACGCCGTCGGAGGACAGGGCGGAGGTGACGGCGGCCACGTCCAGCACGCCGGGGAGGTGGAAGCGTCGCCGGAAGCTGCGGGTGGACGAGCGGCCGCCCTCCTCCTTCTCCAGCCGCCCCTCCACCTGCACCTGGCTGCTGCCCACCACCTTCACGCGCACGTCGCCGCCCTGGAAGTCGCGCACGTCGAGCACCACCTGCGGGAGGAACGGCGAGGGGTGAGTCAGGGGGGCTGTGCTGGGTGAATCATTAACGGGGATACAGACATCTAGGAACATGTGTGGCAAAGCTAGTAGAACAGAGGGGACGAGCATCATCACAGGAACAAGACCGCGGCCATTGCCGGCACACCTCCCTCCGTGTCACCCAGACATCGGCTCACCTGGTGACCGTGCTCGTCCTCGGTGACCTTGACCGCCTGGCTCGCGTCCGTCATGTCCTTGGCTCGCAGACTCCTGTACAGCGAGAAGTCGTCAGCCGCAGCCTCCTCCTCCTGGCCCAGCCTGCCCAGGGCCTCCTTCACGGCTGTCTCGAAGTGCTGGCGAGACTCCTCGAAGAAGGAGTCGTGGAAGAAGGGCCCCTTAGGGAACACGGGGAGGAGGGAGTCCAGCACCCAAGACGACTTTCCGGCGGCGTCGCGGCGGCCGTGGCTGGTCGTAGCCGACTCCTGCGACGCGGCGCGTACCTGCTGCTGCTGGTGCCTGTCTCCTGCTGCTGCTGTCCTGCTGGACATGTTGTTTAGGGCGTGGAGTGACGACCCTTCATCGCGGACTGATGTCCTGGAGCTGCTTTCCTTCACCGTCGTCGAGCTGCTGCTGACGGAGGATGAGGATTGTTTCTCCGCGGTGGCCACAGCGTCCCTCACCGTGGAACTGTTCCCGATGACGCGAACGTCGCAGGACGATTGCTGATGAATAAAGGAGATTGTGTTTAGTCTGTGATTTATTACGTTAAGTTTTGTCATTTCTTGAACTCTCCATCGGAACAATAACTTGTAATAGTGGCCGCGTCGCTCCCGTCACTGTACTCACCTTCTTGGGCACCGTGACGGTGAGGACGCCGTCGGAGGACATGGTGGAGGTGATGTCCGCGGCCTTCACCAGCCCCGGGAAGGTGAAGCTGCGACGGAAGCTCTTTTTGGACACTGAGCCGCCGCTCCTCTGCTCCACACTGCCCTCCACCACCACCTCGTCCTCGTCCACCACCTTCACCTTCACGTCTCCCGCCATGAAGTCCCGCACGTCCATCACAACCTGCAGGTACAAAGGTGTAGAGTGAGCACCTCCAGGTAGACAGTACACTTGTAACATGTAACTTGTAACATGACAAATAACTATCTGACAACAACTTTAGCAAAGTGTGTGTGTTGGTTAACTGTGGAATCATAGAGTATGACATGAGGTGAATCAAAGGACGGCCTTATCTTTGCGTTGCAGTGGCCGGATGCTCAAAGGTGGTGGTAACCAGGACAACTGACTACAAGTAAACTAGATTGGCTGAACCAACAGTAAAGTCTTTGTGCTGAGCTATTTTGCCGGTAAGGCAGTAAGGAAGGCCAACGGACGGGTCCTCACCTTGTGCTGCTGGCTGTCCTCGCTGCGGGACATCGCCTGGTTCTCGTCCGTCAAGTGTCGTTCCCGCAGATTCCTGTAGGAGGTCATGACGTCAGCCTTGGGAAACTCGCCCGCTGACTGAAGCACCTTCTTCATGGCCTCCTCGAACTCCTGGTGAGCCTGGGCGAAGAACGAGTCTTGGAAGAAGAGTCCGCCGTGCGAGATGGGCAGCAGCAGGTCTGAGGGCTGGGCGGGGAAGCCGTTCTCGGACGCAGGCTTCGTGCAGGCTGCGTCCGTGGCGGTGGTGGTGTTGGTGGTGTCACTCGCTTGCTGGAACTCCCTCGACGCGCTCCTGACGGAGCTGTCGACGGTTGTGGCGCTCGAGGCCATTGACGACGATGACTGTGAGTGTGTTGTGGCGGAGGTCTGGCGGGCGGCCTGTGCCAGGGTCGTGGCGGTGTCTGCTGACGTGGTTGTCTGTGTGTTTCCGGCTACTGTGTTTGTCTTGTTGCTGTTCGTCTTGGTGTTTTGTGCTGATGTGTTTGTCCTGGCAGAGTCTGCCGATGTGTTAGTCTTGGTGTTAGATTCCTGAACGGTGATGTTGGTGATCTGGCCCACGTGCTCCTGGATGAAGAAAAGCTCTTGTTGATATTTTGCAAGATGATATATTATTTGTTCAGAGTAGGCTACACACTAACAATAATTTTATTGCAAAAACAATACTCCCCTAAACACTCAAGAAGTTAAGTATGTAGCCACCATTGACAATATCCGTTTAGCTGTCTTTTCTATCTATCGAACATCGATATAACTTCTTGTGTGTCATGAAGAGTTAAAGCAAACCTCTCCCTCCACTCACCTTCTTGGGCACCGTGACGGTGAGGACGCCATCGGAGGACATGGTGGAGGTGATGTCCGCGGCCTTCACCAGCCCCGGGAAGGTGAAGCTGCGACGGAAGCTCTTTTTGGACACTGAGCCGCCGCTCCTCTGCTCCACGCTGCCCTCCACCACCACCTCGTCCTCGTCCACCACCTTCACCTTCACGTCTCCCGCCGTGAAGTCCCGCACGTCCATTACAACCTGTAGGTTTAGTAAATGTGGAGTGAGCGCCTTCTCCAGGTAGACAGTACACTCGTAATGCTTGACAAATAGGCAACATATCAGAGAGCAGCTCCAGCAAGCAAGATGAATCAAATGACGGTCTCAACTTTGTGTTGCAAAGCAAATGACCAAAAGTAAACCATAGTGGCTGAACCAACAGTAAAGTCTTTGTGTTGAGCTATTTTGCCGCCACCAAGGCGGTAAGGAAGGTCAACGGACGGGTCCTCACCTTGTGCTGCTGGCTGTCCTCGCTGCGGGACACCGCCTGGTTCTCGTCCGTCAGGTGTCGCTCCCGCAGACTCCTGTAGGAGGTCATGACGTCAGCCTTGGGAGACTCGCCCGCTGACTGCAGCACCTTCTTCATGGCCTCCTCGAACTCCTGGTGAGCCTGGGCGAAGAACGAGTCTTGGAAGAAGAGTCCGCCGTGTGTGATGGGCAGCAGCAGGTCTGAGGGCTGGGCGGGGAAGCCGTTCTCGGACGCAGGCTTCGTAAAGGTAGCGTCCTTGGCAGTGGCGGTGGTGGTGGTGTCACTCGCCTGCTGGGACTCCCTCGACGCGCTCCTGACGGAGCTGTCGACGGTTGTGGCGCTCGAGGCCACTGACGACGACGACTGTGAGTGTGTTGTGGCGGAGGTCTGGCGGGCGGCCTGTGCCAGGGTCTTGGCGGTGTCTGCTGAGGAGGTTGTCTGTGTGTTTGTCTTGTTTATGTTCGTCTTGGCGTTTTGTGCTGATGTGTTTGTCCTGGCAGAGTCTGCCGATGTGTTAGTCTTGGTGTTTGACTCCTGAACGGTGATGTTGGTGATCTGGGCCACGTGCTCCTGAGGGAGGAGAAGAAGGAGTTATTGGGGATGTCATACAAGAAATCGATAACTTATTGATTGCATAAAGTTCACTAAAACTTATTCCTAAAATCAACATTCCAAGGAAATTCCTTATGAAGTTGTTCCTGCACACGTCACCAGCCTATCAGTGCTCGTCTGTCCCATCATCTGCCTGCCGATCAGCCGGTAGTGGGGCTGCCTTACAAGTAGTTTGCACTGTTCCTCACCTTCTTGGGCACCGTGACGGTGAGGACGCCGTCGGAGGACATGGTGGAGGTGATGTCCGCGGCCTTCACCAGCCCCGGGAAGGTGAAGCTGCGACGGAAGCTCTTTTTGGACACTGAGCCGCCGCTCCTCTGCTCCACGCTGCCCTCCACCACCACCTCGTCCTCGTCCACCACCTTCACCTTCACGTCTCCCGCCGTGAAGTCCCGCACGTCCATCACAACCTGCGAGCACGAGTGGTTATATAAGTCGTGGGAGGGGCTGCCTCAGCAGTGCACCACACAATACGTATACATGATAGTATTTGCGGCCTCATGTTCAGTCCTTACGGTTCACGAGCAACAAACAAGGCGTTCCTAACGTGCAGCCGGTACTCACCTGGTGGCAGGTGGCGTTCTCCGTGACGGTGGCGGCCTGCGTGCTCTCGCTGAGGTCAGCCTGCCGCAGCATCCTGTAGCTGGTCAGGTCGTCGTGCACGCTGGACCTGCTGTGGCCGCGCCGCTCCAGCACTTTCCTCACGGCCGACTCGAAGTGCTGGCGGGCGTCCTCGAAGAAGCCGTCGCTGAAGAAGTGTCCTCTGGAGGAGATGGGCAGCAGCGTCTCCTGCTGTGTCGCGTCGCCGAGTCTGCTGCCGTTGATGCTGCTGTGTGCTGCGTCGCTGTGGCTGGAGGAGGAGATGCTGCTGCTGTTGCTGCTGTAGCTCTCCTTCACCTTGTGGACACTGTTGGCAAAGTCACGCGTGCTGCCGGTGGTCAGGTCACTGGTGCTCCTGCTGTTGGAGGCTGCGGTGGAGACAGACTGCTGGATGGGCGCCATGGCTCTCGTGGCTGTTGACTGTGTGTGTGTGGAAGGTGAACTCTGCGGTGCTCGCTGTGGCTGTGCTAAAGCTGTAGCTCGGTGAGGATTGCTGTTGGTCACTGCTGTGGCTGGGGTTCGAGGGCTTGCTGTGCGTCGCTGCTATGGCTGTGATGAAGTTATAGCTCGTTGAGGATTGCTGCGGGTCACTGTTGTGGCTGTGCCGAAGTTGTAGCTCGGTAAATATTGCTGTGTGTCGCTGCTGTTTCTTTGCCGAAGCTGTGGCTGGGGTGAGAAGGCTTGCTGTGCGTCGCTGCTGTGGCGAGGACTCGAGAGGTTTGTGTGGTGAGGCGGCGGCCGCAGCTTATATGTGGCAGCCGCCTGGCTCGGTGCCCATGCCCGCCCACGGCCCGCCTGACGTCACTATGATGTCACCCGAGTGAGTAAGTGTGTGTGTGTGTGTGTGTGTGTGTGTGTGTGTGTGTGTGTGTGTGTGCTTCATATGGTAACAAACTTCAACATGTCCGTATACAGTAGGTTTCCGTGTTTACATTCAAATGGGCAAAATACCTGATGCGTCCTTCCAGTCCTGGATATTCTTTATTATTAAGTGCTTGTCGTTTTTGTCTTCAGGATGAACGAGTTATATATTTTTCAATTTGTACAATAAGTAATTTGAGTTTATGATTTTATTTATTTTAATTTATCCACTGACAATCAAGGTCTCAATATATATCAATCACCAAGTCATTCAATCTATCTATTTATAACTGTCTATATCTATCAATATCTATCCCTCTGTATCTATATCTGCCAATCCATCTATCTAAGTTTGTTTAAGCGTTTATCTGTCTGTAAGTAAATGTGTCCCTTAATATATATGTTTGATTATAGTAACACAACACCTTCATGTACCCATACCTTCATATACAGCATCCTTATATATCTACCTGTGTGTGTGTGTGTGTGTGTGTGTGTGTGTGTGTGTGTGTGTGTATCCTTCTGGAGAGGTCTAGGAATGCGCGCACGTGTTTCAGCAGTGGCGTCACCCGGGGAAGGGGGGGCCTTGGGGGGCCATACGTCCCCGGGCGCAATACTCAGGGGGCGCCAAAGTGTGATACTCGGAATGTCGGAACTGACAGACGACTTAGAGTAAAGAAAAAAATGTTATGTAAAACTAGTGAAGATGTGGGTTTGTGAGCAGAAAATGAGATGGAACGATTGCTGAAGGGTACTGTTGACAACATGCATACTGAAATGGGCGAGCGGTTCACCAAATTACGTAGCTTGGATTCCAAGTTTGGCTTTCTGTTGGATACTAAAGGACTACTGTTTGCAAGCGGTGAAACAAACAACAAAGAAAGGTGCATTGCCATAGGAAGTTTCTATGATACGGACTTGGATGGCTTAGAACTTTTCAACGAAATTGCAGCTTGCAAAAAGTTGCTCAAGAAACGAGATGACGTCACGATCACAACGCCACAAGAATTGCTTCACTTTATAGTGCAGCATGGAGATGAAAGTGTTTTTCCAAACCTTCGAGTTTGTCTTCAGATATTGCTAACCATCGCAGTATCGATTGCTAGTTGAGAGCGATCCTTCAGTAAGCTAAAACTTATATTGTCTTACCTTCGTGCAGCGATGGGGCAGGAAAGGTTGTCGGCTTTGACTCTGCTAAGCGTGGAGCAGGAGGTAAACCCTGAAATTTTTAAGAGTATGGACAAGAGACACAAAACCACATTATATCTTTCCCTTGTAAGGTTTAAGGTATAAAGTCCACTGCCTCGCCCCAGCCCCACAACACCCTGACCTGCGTGTGCTTGGCCATCATCACCGCCTGGCTCAGCGTGAACAGCATCTCCAGCTTGTCCACTGTCTTGTCGCGTCGCCGCAGCCTTGTAATGCCGACTAGGGCCTGTGGGGAGAAGGGGAAAGCTGGACTCAGGATAAGGTGAGAACATATGAACAGAAATCCCAGACACACTGAGAGGAGAGATATGAAGCCTTAACTAAGATTGAGGTAAAAACAGTAGGAAAAGGATAATGACTAGGAATAAGGAGAGACAAATGAACAGAAATCCCAAACACAGGGGAAAGAAATGAAGGCTTAACTAAGATTGAGGTAAAAGCATTAAAAAAGTGATGGCTTAACTTAGAATGAGACAAAACTATACAAGAGAAAGGAAAGAAATAACTGTCAGATATATGTATTTAATCAATGTAAATTCGTATCACAGTCTGTAAGGGAAAAAAATTGAGGCTTAAATAAAAGTAATGTTGAACTGAATAAGCAAAAAAATCAACCTCCAGATAGCTTCATAAATTTCTCAACTAGGCTAAAGGCAAAGAGGTGAAAGCTTGACTAAGAATGACAAAAACATATAAGGAATGCAGGTTTGGCTGAAAATGAGGGTAAACTGTTAACCCGGTAGCAGCGGGGATCATGTTTCTTAATGGTCCCCCCAAGTGAGAAAAAATGAGAAAAAATCACCCCTCACACAAACCATTTCATAATATATATCCAAGCATTTGTGATCAGATTATGTATCATCTATTTTTGGGGATTTAAATCATGGCACAAATTTGGCCCGTCGCTGCTACACGGTAAAGCCACAAATCTGGCCCATCGCTGCTACACGGTAAAGCCACAAATCTGGCCCATCGCTGCTACATGGTAAAGCCACAAATTTGTCCCGTCGCTGCTACACGGTAAAGCCATAAATTTGTCCCATCGCTGCTACATGGTAAAGCCACAAATTTGGCCCGTCGCTGCTACACAGTAAAGCCACAAATTTGGCCCATCGCTGCTACACGGTAAAGCCACAAATTTGTCCCGTCATTGCTACACGGTAAAGCCACAAATTTGGCCCGTCGCTGCTACCGGGTTAAGGAAAGTCAAACTGCTAAAAAAAATACTTCCCAAGCATGGACTGTGGGGTGAAGGAGTAAAGGCTTCACCAGGTATTAGACAAAAAAAACATGAAGAAAAAAAAAAGACATGAAAAAATCTCTTGTTTGTTGAGAAGAAAATTTAATGTAACTTGCTACAAACTGTATCATTACCAATTACATTAGAATTACCATTACTACCATTACCTTTCTTTATTACCATTTACAAAGCTAAGGTCTGTAAGGCAGCTTATCTATCAACTATACGCAGAAGCAGTGTCAGCGAGGTTTTTGTTCTGATCTTTATCGTACCCTTGAGCTGCCTCCTTCACCATTCTTACCATACTTACTACCATATTTTATCATCATTATTGTCATTCACATCTATACAAAGCTAAGGTCTGTAAGGAAGCTAATCTGCCAACCATTTTCAGGAGCAGCACCAGAAAGACATTTATGTTTAATCTGTTTTGCCCTTGAGCTGCCTCCTTCACCATTCTTACCATACTTACTACCATATTTTATCATCATTATTGTCATTCACATCTATACAAAGCTAAGGTCTGTAAGGAAGCTAATCTGCCAACCATTTTCAGGAGCAGCACCAGAAAGACATTTATGTTTAATCTATTTTGCCCTTGAGCTGCTTCCTTTACTGTAAAAATAGACAGAATAAAAAACAGATAGAAGAGAAGATGGCGCCACTATAAACACTTGCCTGCGCCATGCCGGGCTGGGGACAACCCGGACGACTACCATCCAGGCCCCTCAAGCAAGCCTACTGGCACAATAGGCGTTGACGTAAAAAAAAAAAAGGTCCCCCACCCAGCTGTCCCTCCACCTGCCGCCACACCCACCTGGTAGAGCTCCTCCAGCTGCGCCTCCTCCCAGTCCCCCGCCCCCTCCGCCACCCCCCGCAGGTACTCCCAGTCCACATGCATCCTCCTCCACGGCTCTGTCACCAGGAAGAGAAGGATGGAATAGCTAGGCTGGCAAGTCATGTTACTGGCTAATAAACAGACGGGGTAAGTGTTTGTTTACTTTTACTGAATGTTTTTACTTGAAACCTAAGCTTATGGCACAGTGAAAAAGATCACTCTTAATGGATAGGAACTTGAGATATTGTAATGTAAACAGCTTGTGCACTGCCTTCTGTAGGATAAAATTGGGCGTGCACACACACACACACACACACACACACACACACACACACACACACACACACACACTGTCCTAACTTACACAGAGATAAGTAAAAAAAATTCAGCTTACAAGATTAATCAGATAAAACAGGCGAATTATTGAAAAGTGCCAATGGAGTCAGGGAGCAAAGGGAACACAAGATAAAACTAGGTAAGCACAACGGGGTAAATACAACAAGGTAAATACAAGGTAAGCACAACAAGGTAAACACAGCAAGGTAAATACAAGGTAAGCACAACAAGGTAAACACAGCAAGGTAAATACAGCCCCCGCCCACCTGCGCCTTCCTCGAGCCAGCAGGTGTGTGTGTGCTTCCCTCCCTCCTGTGCTGTGTCGTGGGCGTGTCTGGCTGCCGGGGCTACAGTGGGGGCGCCCGCGGCATGCTGTGGTGACCCTGCAGGCGGCGGCACCAGCACAGCGAAGGGCCAGCTCTCTAAATGCCTGGATCACACCTGCCGCCCCGTGTTGACAGGTAGCGCGCGTTGCCATGGTGACGAGTGTTGTCAACTCCACAGGTGCGCCGATCCACTTTTCGTGTACTTTACAATTACTATGTGGTTTTCTTTCGTCATTTCTATCCGAAGTTAAGAGTGGTTTCATTAACTACTCTTCTGTTGTTTACCCTGGCAGCATAATGTGAGGGGGCGGCATTTAGTGGCCAGACACACGCAGGATGGGGTGACTTCCTTGATGGGTAATTATCAGACAATAACTGCTTCACTCCTTACACTAACAGAGGAGCGACAGTTCAGCAGGGCTGGAGATGGAAACACGTACCGTAGTGCGGTGACCTGAGGCTCCAGATGAAAATGTACGACAAAAGGCTATATACACACTACGTTGGATACTTGATTAATACACAGTGAAATTAATTTAAATACTTTATTATAAACAATTAGGAAAATATAAAATTGTATTACATTTTCAACAAATAACGACTTCCGTATCGTTTACGTAACTCATATTAGGAAATGACTAGTAGACGCCTGCAGCCAGACGGCCCTTCCTCCCGCCGCCAGGCAGCCACGGCCTCAGCAGCTGGGCTTGCCGGCGGCCGGCCTGCCCTTGGGCGCCCTGATGGTGAGGACGCCGTCGGAGGACAGGGCGGAGGTGACGGCGGCCACGTCCAGCACGCCGGGGAGGTGGAAGCGTCGCCGGAAGCTGCGGGTGGACGAGCGGCCGCCCTCCTCCTTCTCCAGCCGCCCCTCCACCTGCACCTGGCTGCTGCCCACCACCTTCACGCGCACGTCGCCGCCCTGGAAGTCGCGCACGTCGAGCACCACCTGCGGGAGGAACAGCGAGGGGTGAGTCAGGGGGGCTGTGCTGGGTGAATCATTAACGGGGATACAGACATCTAGGAACATGTGTGGCAAAGCTAGTAGAACAGAGGGGACGAGCATCATCACAGGAACAAGACCGCGGCCATTGCCGGCACACCTCCCTCCGTGTCACCCAGACATCGGCTCACCTGGTGACCGTGCTCGTCCTCGGTGACCTTGACCGCCTGGCTCGCGTCCGTCATGTCCTTGGCTCGCAGACTCCTGTACAGCGAGAAGTCGTCAGCCGCAGCCTCCTCCTCCTGGCCCAGCCTGTCCAGGGCCTCCTTCACGGCTGCCTCGAAGTGCTGGCGAGACTCCTCGAAGAAGGAGTCGTGGAAGAAGGGCCCCTTAGGGAACACGGGGAGGAGGGAGTCCAGCACCCAAGACGACTTTCCGGCGGCGTCGCGGCGGCCGTGGCTGGTCGTAGCCGACTCCTGCGACGCGGCGCGTACCTGCTGCTGCTGGTGCCTGTCTCCTGCTGCTGCTGTCCTGCTGGACATGTTGTTTAGGGCGTGGAGTGACGACCCTTCATCGCGGACTGATGTCCTGGAGCTGCTTTCCTTCACCGTCGTCGAGCTGCTGCTGACGGAGGATGAGGATTGTTTCTCCGCGGTGGCCACAGCGTCCCTCACCGTGGAACTGTTCCCGATGACGCGAACGTCGCAGGACGATTGCTGATGAATAAAGGAGATTGTGTTTAGTCTGTGATATATTACGTTAAGTTTTGTCATTTCACGAACTCTCCATCGGAACAATAACTTGTAATAGTGGCCGCGTCGCTCCCGTCACTGTACTCACCTTCTTGGGCACCGTGACGGTGAGGACGCCGTCGGAGGACATGGTGGAGGTGATGTCCGCGGCCTTCACCAGCCCCGGGAAGGTGAAGCTGCGACGGAAGCTCTTTTTGGACACTGAGCCGCCGCTCCTCTGCTCCACACTGCCCTCCACCACCACCTCGTCCTCGTCCACCACCTTCACCTTCACGTCTCCCGCCATGAAGTCCCGCACGTCCATCACAACCTGCAGGTACAAAGGTGTAGAGTGAGCACCTCCAGGTAGACAGTACACTTGTAACATGTAACTTGTAACATGACAAATAACTATCTGACAACAACTTTAGCAAAGTGTGTGTGTTGGTTAACTGTGGAATCATAGAGTATGACATGAGGTGAATCAAAGGGCGGCCTTATCTTTGCGTTGCAGTGGCCGGATGCTCAAAGGTGGTGGTAACCAGGACAACTGACTACAAGTAAACCATAGTGGCTGAACCAAGAGTAAAGTCTTTGTGTTGAGCTATTTTGCCGCCACCGAGTAAGGCGGTCATACGGGTCCAACATACGGGTCCTCACCTTGTGCTGCTGGCTGTCCTCGCTGCGGGACACCGCCTGGTTCTCGTCCGTCAGGTGTCGTTCCCGCAGATTCCTGTAGGAGGTCATGACGTCAGCCTTGGGAAACTCGCCCGCTGACTGAAGCACCTTCTTCATGGCCTCCTCGAACTCCTGGTGAGCCTGGGCGAAGAACGAGTCTTGGAAGAAGAGTCCGCCGTGCGAGATGGGCAGCAGCAGGTCTGAGGGCTGGGCGGGGAAGCCGTTCTCGGACGCAGGCTTCGTGCAGGCTGCGTCCGTGGCGGTGGTGGTGTTGGTGGTGTCACTCGCTTGCTGGAACTCCCTCGACTTGGTGTTTTGTGCTGATGTTTTTGTCCTGGCAGAGTCTGCCGATGTGTTAGTCTTGGTGTTAGATTCCTGAACGGTGATGTTGGTGATCTGGCCCACGTGCTCCTGGATGAAGAAAAGCTCTTGTTGATATTTTGCAAGATGATATATTATTTGTTCAGAGTAGGCTACACACTAACAATAATTTTATTGCAAAAACAATACTCCCCTAAACACTCAAGAAGTTAAGTATGTAGCCACTATTGACAATATCCGCTTAGCTGTCTTTTCTATCTATCGAACATCGATATAACTTCTTGTGTGTCATGAAGAGTTAAAGCAAACCTCTCCCTCCACTCACCTTCTTGGGCACCGTGACGGTGAGGACGCCGTCGGAGGACATGGTGGAGGTGATGTCCGCGGCCTTCACCAGCCCCGGGAAGGTGAAGCTGCGACGGAAGCTCTTTTTGGACACTGAGCCGCCGCTCCTCTGCTCCACGCTGCCCTCCACCACCACCTCGTCTTCGTCCACCACCTTCACCTTCACGTCTCCCGCCGTGAAGTCCCGCACGTCCATCACAACCTGCAGGTACAAAGTGTGGGAGTGAGCGCCTTCTCCAGGTAGACACTACACTCGTTATACTAGACAAATAGGTTACCTATCAGAGAGCAGCTCCAGCAAGCAAGATGAATCAAATGACGGTACTAACTTTGCGTTGCAGAACTGACCAAAAGTAAACCATAGTGGCTGAACCAACAGTAAAGTCTTTGTGTTGAGCTATTTTGCCGCCACCGAGGAAGGCGGTAAGGAAGGCCAACGGACGGGTCCTCACCTTGTGCTGCTGGCTGTCCTCGCTGCGGGACACCGCCTGGTTCTCGTCCGTCAGGTGTCGCTCCCGCAGACTCCTGTAGGAGGTCATGACGTCAGCCTTGGGAGACTCGCCCGCTGACTGCAGCACCTTCTTCATGGCCTCCTCAAACTCCTGGTGAGCCTGGGCGAAGAACGAGTCTTGGAAGAAGAGTCCGCCGTGCGAGATGGGCAGCAGCAGGTCTGAGGGCTGGACGGGGAAGTCGTTCTCGGACGCAGGCTTCGTAAAGGTAGCGTCCTTGGCAGTGGCGGTGGTGGTGGTGTCACTCGCCTGCTGGGACTCCCTCGACGCGCTCCTGACGGAGCTGTCGACGGTTGTGGCGCTCGAGGCCACTGACGACGACGACTGTGAGTGTGTTGTGGCGGAGGTCTGGCGGGCGGCCTGTGCCAGGGTCTTGGCGGTGTCTGCTGAGGAGGTTGTCTGTGTGTTTGTCTTGTTTATGTTCGTCTTGGCGTTTTGTGCTGATGTGTTTGTCCTGGCAGAGTCTGCTGATGTGTTTGACTCCTGAACGGTGATGTTGGTGATCTGGGCCACGTGCTCCTGAGGGAGGAGAAGAAGGAGTTATTGGGGATGTCATACAAGAAATCGATAACTTATTGATTGCATAAAGTTCACTAAAACTTATTCCTAAAATCAACATTCCAAGGAAATTCCTTATGAAGTTGTTCCTGCACACGTCACCAGCCTATCAGTGCTCGTCTGTCCCATCATCTGCCTGCCGATCAGCCAGTAGTGGGGCTGCCTTACAAGTAGTTTGCACTGTACTCACCTTCTTGGGCACCGTGACGGTGAGGACGCCGTCGGAGGACATGGTGGAGGTGATGTCCGCGGCCTTCACCAGCCCCGGGAAGGTGAAGCTGCGACGGAAGCTCTTTTTGGACACTGAGCCGCCGCTCCTCTGCTCCACGCTGCCCTCCACCACCACCTCGTCCTCGTCCACCACCTTCACCTTCACGTCTCCCGCCGTGAAGTCCCGCACGTCCATCACAACCTGCGAGCACGAGTGGTTATATAAGTCGTGGGAGGGGCTGCCTCAGCAGTGCACCACACAATACGTATACATGATAGTATTTGCGGCCTCATGTTCAGTCCTTACGGTTCACGAGCAACAAACAAGGCGTTCCTAACGTGCAGCCGGTACTCACCTGGTGGCAGGTGGCGTTCTCCGTGACGGTGGCGGCCTGCGTGCTCTCGCTGAGGTCAGCCTGCCGCAGCATCCTGTAGCTGGTCAGGTCGTCGTGCACGCTGGACCTGCTGTGGCCGCGCCGCTCCAGCACTTTCCTCACGGCCGACTCGAAGTGCTGGCGGGCGTCCTCGAAGAAGGCGTCGCTGAAGAAGTGTCCTCTGGAGGAGATGGGCAGCAGCGTCTCCTGCTGTGTCGCGTCGCCGGGTCTGCTGCCGGTCATGCTGCTGTGTGCTGCGTCGCTGTGGCTGGAGGAGGAGATGCTGCTGCTGTTGCTGCTGTAGCTCTCCTTCACCTTGTGGACACTGTTGGCAAAGTCACGCGTGCTGCCGGTGGTCAGGTCACTGGTGCTCCTGCTGTTGGAGGCTGCGGTGGAGACAGACTGCTGGATGGGCGCCATGGCTCTGGTGGCTGTTGACTGTGTGTGTGTGGAAGGTGAACTCTGCGGTGCTCGCTGTGGCTGTGCTAAAGCTGTAGCTCGGTGAGGATTGCTGTTGGTCACTGCTGTGGCTGGGGTGAGAGGGCTTGCTGTGCGTCGCTGCTATGGCTGTGATGAAGTTATAGCTCGTTGAGGATTGCTGCGGGTCACTGCTGTGGCTGTGCCGAAGTTGTAGCTCGGTAAATATTGCTGTGTGTCGCTGCTGTTTCTTTGCCGAAGGTGTGGCTGGGGTGAGAAGGCTTGCTGGGCGTCGCTGCTGTGGCGAGGACTCGAGAGGTTTGTGTGGTGAGGCGGCGGCCGCAGCTTATATGTGGCAGCCGCCTGGCTCGGTGCCCATGCCCGCCCACGGCCCGCCTGACGTCACTATGATGTCACCCGAGTGAGTAAGTGTGTGTGTGTGTGTGTGTGTGTGTGTGTGTGTGTGTGTGTGCTTCATATGGTAACAAACTTCAACATGTCCGTATACAGTAGGTTTCCGTGTTTACATTCAAATGGGCAAAATACCTGATGCGTACTTCCAGTCCTGGATATTCTTTATTATTAAGTGCTTGTCGTTTTTGTCTTCAGGATGAACGAGTTATATATTTTTCAATTTGTACAATAAGTAATTTGAGTTTATGATTTTATTTATTTTAATTTATCCACTGACAATCAAGGTCTCAATATATATCAATCACCAAGTCATTCAATCTATCTATTTATAACTGTCTATATCTATCAATATCTATCCCTCTGTATCTATATCTGCCAATCCATCTAAGTTTGTTAAAGCGTTTATCTGTCTGTAAGTAAATGTGTCCCTAAATATATATGTTTGATTATAGTAACACAACACCTTCATGTACCCATACCTTCATATACAGCATCATTATATATCTACCTGTGTGTGTGTGTGTGTGTGTGTGTGTGTGTGTGTGTGTGTGTGTGTGTGTATCCTTCTGGAGAGGTCTAGGAATGCGCACGTGTTTCAGCAGTGGCGTCACCCGGGGGAGGGGGGGCCTTGGGGGGCCATACGTCCCCGGGCGCAATACTCAGGGGGCGCCAAAGTGTGATACTCGGAATGTCGGAACTGACAGACGACTTAGAGTAAAGAAAAAAATGTTATGTAAAACTAGTGAAGATGTGGGTTTGTGAGCAGAAAATGAGATGGAACGATTGCTGAAAGGTACTGTTGACAACATGCATACTGAAACGGGCGAGCGGTTCACCAAATTACGTAGCTTGGATTCCAAGTTTGGCTTTCTGTTGGATACTAAAGGACTACTGTTTGCAAGCGGTGAAACAAACAACAAAGAAAGGTGCATTGCCATAGGAAGTTTCTATGATACGGACTTGGATGGGTTAGAACTTTTCAACGAAATTGCAGCTTGCAAAAAGTTGCTCAAGAAACGAGATGACGTCACGATCACAACGCCACAAGAATTGCCTCACTTTATAGTGCAGCATGAAGATGAAAGTGTTTTTCCAAACCTTCGAGTTTGTCTTCAGATATTGCTAACCATCGCAGTATCGATTGCTAGTTGAGAGCGATCCTTCAGTAAGCTAAAACTTATATTGTCTTACCTTCGTGCAGCGATGGGGCAGGAAAGGTTGTCGGCTTTGACTCTGCTAAGCGTGGAGCAGGAGGCCACAAAGAAAACCAACTTTGATGAAATAATAGACCAATCTAGGGCAACAGAGGCAAGAAGAACACAAACATAACGATGACGCAGGATGCACTGTGACAGTTATCGTGTCAAGCAGACAGGCTGTATATAATTTTCTCAGTTTAAGTTTAAACTATAATCATCTCTAAAATGTTGTCCATGCAACCCTCTTAATCTCGCACCCTTCCAGGCCCCGTGTTGTGCACTACTGATCCTATCTTGAAGTAATACATAATTAGTTTTTGTTAGCTGATACACGTTTACTATTTTTTCTAGTCCAATATTTAAAACCATGCGAGTGAACCTCTGAACAAAAGGTTTTACAAACAATTTACTTACTGAATGTGTTAGTATGGATCTAATTATTTTCATCATCATCATCATCATTAGCTGTTTTGATACACACACAACAGTCCTGCTGAAACACAGAATTATAATATAAAAATGAGTTACATGTATCTCTTGATTTCATATTAAACTCTGTAACCCACACAACTGTCAGGTAACAACCCTCGCTCCACTTATATCTTTATTGGCCAGGGGGTGAGGGTGGGGGCGCCATTACTGACACTGTCCTTGGGCGCCTGCAACCCTCGCGACGCCACTGCGTGTGTGTATTCCTAATGAGCAAAGTGACAAGGAAAAAATGTGTGTGTGTGTGTGTGTGTGTGTGTGTGTGTGTGTGTGTGTTCCCTACCATTGTATCTTTTTAGTTTCCTGGTTCTGCTTACACATGTATCCTTATAGTTGTATAATCACACTCTGTACTGCCTGGGGGTTGGGATGGCATGCTCCTCCCTTCGCCTTTGTGGCTTACTTACAGCAATAAACAATCAATCAATCAATCTCTACGTCTACGGTGACATCGAACAACAAACTCTCTCTCTCTCTCTCTCTCTCTCTCTCTCTCTCTCTCTCTCTCTCTCTCTCTCTCTCTCTCTCTCTCTCTCTCTCTCTCTCTCTCTCTCTCTCTTTCCAGCTCCAGCCAGTAGTGTCGTGAAAGGCTAACATGTGCAGGCTCTTGCAGCACATCGCAGCTACGCCTCGCTCCCACACACTCGCCTAATACGGTCATCCCCTCCCACATTACCTCCTTCACCTCCTTCGCTCGCTCGCCGCTTATTTGTCCTACTCTGCTTCTTCTTGTGGCCTGTCCCTCATACGTGTTAGTCTCGTTATGGCCCTGCGTGCGTTGTTTGTTGATCGTGTTTCGGCTTTGTGTGGGGTTGAGGTTTAATAACAGAATAGGTAATCGTATGCCTAATATGACTTAACTCTTCCATTTCTTCCTCTTTTTCTTCCTCCTTTTTCATTTTTTTTTTTCTATCTTCTTCCTCCTTCTTTCGTCCCTTTTTTCCCTCTTAAGAAGTTTGCATTTCTTACTATACTACTACTACTACTACTACTACTACTACTACTACTCAGAGGTGGGCACCCGCTAATTTTTTGTTAGTCCGCAATTCGTAATTCCGCTAACTTTGTTGGGCATTTCGCTAATCGCTAATCCGCAAATTTTCCGTCTTCTCCGGTCCGCTATCGCAAATCCGCTAATGCTAACGCTGATATTTTATTAGTCCACTAATGAAGTTCGCAACAGTCCGCTAGCCCTTTATTGGTAGTTAAATACATAATGTCCAATAAAATTACCTTACAATTTATATATTTATTTCATTGTGAAAATATCAAAATAAATCAAATACAATTGCTGCAAGGAATTCGTCTTTAAGACTCGGCGAGTTTTTGTAAAGTGCCTCCCACGCAGACGCTTCTAGAATATTCCCGCCCATGCAGCCTGGGCATTGTTCTCAGTCCTTTGTTTTTGTTTTTTCTCAGCCCCTTGTTTTTGTTTTTTCTCAGCCCCTTGTTTTTGTTTTTTCTCAGTCCCTTGTTTTTGTTTTTTCTCAGCCCCTTGTTTTTGTTTTTTCTCAGACACTTGTTATTGTTTTTTCCTCAGTCCCTTGTTATTGTTTTTTCTCAGACACTTGTTATTGTTTTTTCCTCAGCCCCTTGTTTTTGTTTTTTCTCAGCCCCTTGTTTTTGTTTTTTCTCAGCCCCTTGTTTTTGTTTTTTCTCAGACACTTGTTATTGTTTTTTCCTCAGCCCCTTGTTTTTGTTTTTTCTCAGACACTTGTTATTGTTTTTTCTCAGCCCCTTGTTTTTGTTTTTTCTCAGCCCCTTGTTTTTGTTTTTTCTCAGCCCCTTGTTATTGTTTTTTTCTCAGCCCCTTGTTTTTGTTTTTTCTCAGCCCCTTGTTTTTGTTTTTTCTCAGCCCCTTGTTTTTGTTTTTTCTCAGTCCCTTGTTTTTGTTTTTTCTCAGCCCCTTGTTTTTGTTTTTTCTCAGCCCCTTGTTTTTGTTTTTTCTCAGTCCCTTGTTTTTGTTTTTTCTCAGTCCCTTGTTTTTGTTTTTTTCTCAGTCCCTTGTTTTTTTTTTCTCAGTCCCTTGTTGTTGTTTTTTCTCAGTCCCTTGTTTTTGTTTTTTTCTCAGTCCCTTGTTTTTGCTTTTTCTCAGTCCCTTGTTTTTGTTTTTTCTCAGTCCCTTGTTTTTGCTTTTTCTCAGTCCCTTGTTTTTGTTTTTTCTCAGTCCTTTGTTTTTGTTTTTTCTCAGCCCCTTGTTTTTGTTTTTTCTCAGCCCCTTGTTTTTGTTTTTTCTCAGCCCCTTGTTTTTGTTTTTTCTCAGCCCCTTGTTTTTGTTTTTTCTCAGCCCCTTGTTTTTGTTTTTTCTCAGCCCCTTGTTTTTGTTTTTTCTCAGCCACTTGTTATTGTTTTTTCTCAGCCCCTTGTTTTTGTTTTTTCTCAGTCCCTTGTTGTTGTTTTTTCTCAGCCCCTTGTTTTTGCTTTTTCTCAGCCCCTTGTTTTTGTTTTTTTTCTCAGCCACTTGTTATTGTTTTTTCTCAGCCCCTTGTTTTTGTTTTTTCAGCCACCCGTTTTTCTTTTTTCAGCACTTTTTCATTTTTTTCTTTCAGCACCTTATTTTCTTTCTCAGCGGGAGTAGAGCAAAGGGTCTAACACCGCCTCAGTGCACATCAGTATACCAGTTTCATTAAGTGGCAGCAGAAAACCCTTCACTCCCTTCAGCGTCGCTCCCCAGCAGGGTAACAGCTTCCTCGAGTCTGCCACCGCGGCACTTACTGAAAGCTATCACGGAATGCTGTCCAGGCAACAGAAGGAGAGTTTGACACCAATTGAATTACTTTTATCTGAAAAAAATAAAAACAGAGAATTGATACTGTTCTTCACTATATATTCTTCTTCTATCATGGAAAAGAACTTTATTTCCGCACAGTCTCCTAAAAGGTAAAGAACAGCAGCCTTCCTCCGTGTAAGGAGCAGTGACTTCATCAGACGACACGCGACGGTTCTCGATCTCCCCTACGTAACAGGTTTTCTCTGTGTCACCCATCTCCGCAAAAAAACAAACAAAACATTGCCTCTTTCTAAAACCTTCTCGTGCATTCTTATCGCCTACACTCAGTTAAAGGGAGTAGGTGCGTGTTGGAGGCCGTGGGCAGGCGTGGGCACCGAGCCAGGCGGCGGCCATATATAAGCCGCGCCCGCCGCCTCACCTCACAAACCTCTTGAGTCCTCACCAAAGCAGCGACGCACAGCAAGCCTCCTCATCCCAGCCACACCAGTGACCCGCAGCAATCCTCACCGAGCTACAGCTTTAGCACAGCCACAGCGACCACCGCACACACACACAGTCAACAGCCACCAGAGCCATGGCGCCCATCCAGCAGTTTGTCTCCACCGCAGCCTCCAACAGCAGGAGCACCAGTGACCTGACCACCGGCAGCACGCGTGACTTTGTCAACAGTGTCCACAAGGTGAAGGAGAACTACAGCAGCAACAGCAGCAGCATCTCCTCCTCTAGCCACAGCGACGCAGCACACAGCAGCATGACCGGCAGCAGACCCGGCGACGCGACACAGCAGGAGACGCTGCTGCCCATCTCCTCCAGAGGACACTTCTTCAGCGACGCCTTCTTCGAGGACGCCCGCCAGCACTTCGAGTCGGCCGTGAGGAAAGTGCTGGAGCGGCGCGGCCACAGCAGGTCCAGCGTACACGACGACCTGACCAGCTACAGGATGCTGCGGCAGGCTGACCTCAGCGAGAGCACGCAGGCCGCCACCGTCACGGAGAACGCCACCTGCCACCAGGTGAGTACCGGCTGCACGTTAGGAACGCCTTGTTTGTTGCTCGTGACGGCAGCAGACAAGGACATAAAAACTGAACGCAGCGCTGCAAACCCTGTTGTATATTGTTTGTGTGGAGTACTCCTGAGGCAGCCCCTCCTACGGCTTACCTAACCACTCGTGCTCGCAGGTTGTGATGGACGTGCGGGACTTCATGGCGGGAGACGTGAAGGTGAAGGTGGTGGACGAGGACGAGGTGGTGGTGGAGGGCAGCGTGGGGCACAGAAGCGGCGGCTCGGTGTCCCAAAAAAGTTTCCGTCGCAGCTTCACCTTCCCGGGGCTGGTGAAGGCCGCGGACATCACCTCCACCATGTCCTCCGACGGCGTCCTCACCGTCACGGTGCCCAAGAAGGTGAGTGGAGGGAGAGGTTTGCTTTAATTCTTCCTGACAGACAAGTAATTATATCGATGCTCGATAGATAGACAAGACAGCTAAGCGGATATAGTTAATGGTGGCTATATACTTAACTTTGGGGATGTATTGTATTTGCAATAAAATAAATGTTAGTGTGAACTCTGAACAAATTTAATAATACATTGTCATCGTGAATATCAACAGTAGCTATTCATGTTTCAGGAGCACGTGGGAAAGATCACCAACATCACCGTTCAGGAATATAACACCCCCAGCAGGCCGGCCGCCGGCTTGCCGACCGCCAGCAGGCAGGACGCCGACTTTCCGACCGCCAGCAGGCCGTCCGTCTGCAGGCCGACCCCCAGCAGGCCTGCTGCCTGCTGGCGGCCTGCCGCCGGCTTGCCGACCGCCAGCAGGGAGGTCGCCGACTTTCCGACCGCCAGCAGGCCAGTCGTCAGCAGGCCGACCCCCAGCAGGCCTGCTGCCTGCTGGCGGCCTGCCGCCGGCTTGCCGACCGCCAGCAGGGAGGTCGCCGACTTTCCGACCGCCAGCAGGCCAGTCATCAGCAGGCCGACCCCCAGCAAGCAGGCCGCCTGCTGGCGGCCGGCCGCCGGCAAGCCCAGCTGCTGAGGCCGCTGCAGGGAATCTAGCGTAGAGTCTCCTTCAGACCCCCGCCCCGGGTGACGGCTGCCCGCAGTGCCCGGGGACGTGAGGGAGGAGAGTTCACACTGTCATAGTGACTTCCTCTACCTACATGTTACACGATTTTTTTTTTTCAGAGAAAAGCAATTAGTTATATTTTTTTATTTATATTTTTCCTTAATAAAGACGAAATTCAACTTTCTACTTTCCTTACTCCAGTCATGATGCAGCGAATATATAATAATAGTTGTATCTATCCATCTGTATCCCCGTCGCCTGCACGAGGACTTTCCCCAGGGGGTGGCCGGGGCGAGGGCGTCTTCCCTGCTCTGGCACGCAGTTCGGCACGCTCCTCCTTTCTCCTTTGTTGTTTTACTTGCAACAATAAACTATCAATCAATCAATCACTTGGCCCCTCGTGCCTGGCCAGGCAAGCACCGCGGGGCGAGGCTTGCCTTGCTTACAACTGCTGGGGACGGCCGTCGCGGCGGGGGCGGGCACTGTGCAGGATGGCCCTCACACCCGTGCCAGGCGTCCTGAGATATAGGGCGCCTGGGAGCAGAGATGAGGAGAAATTTCTCGTATATTCTGTCGTAATTCTTAGTTTGAAGCGAGCAAGACACTTCTCCAGCAGCAGCAGCAGCAGCAGGCGGTTTAGTGTCCCGTTGTGGCGGCGCGGCACCACCTGCAGCAGCCGACCCCAGCCCGTGTGTTATTATTATTACCTCCGCGGCGCGTTACCACCGGTGAGCCGCGCCCTGCGTCACTGTTTGTCAGGCACGTGACGGGCCTGTGCTGCTAGTAGTGTGTGTGTGTGTGTGTGTGTGTGTTGTGCTGTGCTGTGCTGTGTCCAGCAAGCACGGGCGGCTGTCCGGGGCAGTGAGTGACCCCCGCCCGCTGCCCTGCCCCGGGGCTGCCGGGTGCACAGTTCCCTGGGGCAGCAGGGTTACCCGGGCCCAGAATGGCTGTTGGAGTATATCTGTATATCACAACAGAGGCTCTGCTCAGCACTGATACATGAGCATAATTTAGCAGCACCCTTGAAGCATTAGTCACCACTTTGATGAGCTGCAGCATCACTCGCACACCAGCAGCACTGCTGAGCAGGAGCGTCGTGGGTGTTGGCGTCCGGGTGGACGGACATTGATTGTTAGTGGTCAGATTCTTGAATAAACATCTCCTGCCCTCCCTCAGGGTGAGGCACCAGTCGTGGCTGATGAGTGGGACACTTCTCCAAGGTCTCCTGGCTGCTTTAGTTGAAAATTACCGTGTTTTGAGTTCTGTTGCGCTGCTCCCCTGGTGACCCACACTTTGCAAACCTGACTGCTTAGTGCAACTAAAGGGTTACCTATTGCCACCAAATTATTACCCTATCGCCACCAAATTTGTAACCTCTTGCCACCAAAGCGTTGAACACAAGTACACTGCCTGCAGCACATCCTTCTGGCCCGTATAGCCACACATAACTTTCCCATTATGCTTTATCAACTTATGGGCTGGCGGGCTGGCGCCCCAGCAGTTTTTTGCCCACCCAACTTTCTCTACTATATTGTCGTGCAATAGGGAATGGATGGGCCAACCAGGTGAGTAAACCAGATGAGACCTAACTGCACTGAGCCACTAACTCAGTGCCGCTGGTTATGCTGCGTGGTTGGTCTCGGCGCTGCTTGCTTGGAGAGAGTGGACACACTCCCATGGTGGTTGCCCAGCCATAAACAATAAGTGGTTTGCGCAAAGGTTGATTTCCAGTCATCGGTCATTAATGGCACAATGAAATTGTTAGAAAATGATGTCAATTTTTTTTTCATTTCTGCCTACGGCACCTGTCAGCTTTCTTGGTGGGGCCTGATGATCGGCCCCAGCCCGTTATGATGCAGGCAAGTGTTTATAGTGGTGTCATCTTGTGGCTCATGCTGCCCCCTGGAGCTCATCTTTGATCCTCTCTTTAGAGAGAAAATCTAGAGTCTGGGTTGATAGGTGGTCTTCAGGACAGCATGTGGGTGGTTTTAGACCACTTGGCGGTGACTGAAAAACCCAGGTGTGGCGGTGGGCAGGGCTCAAACCTGCATCCCCAGGACACGGCGCCAGCATCCCAACCACTCAGCCACTGCCTCCCTGTAAATGGTGTGAGATAGCAGCTTGTCTGAAATATTACCAGAGTTCTTTGGTTGGGTTGTTTTACTGCATTTGGTGGAGTCAGGTTACTGTGTGTGGTGGACCCAGTAATTGGCCTTACATACCAATGAGGTCATCTTTGAGGGGCAAAAATATACAAAAGTTTTGGTCAGACTCATGTTGCAGAGATGAGATAGAACTGAAGCTTACAGAAACCACAATGACCTAAGTCTCAATGCATCCCTCATCTTATATAATCTATCAATTTTTGTCGAGTGTTTTGAAATGTTTTTAGTGCATTGCCACAGTGAGCAGGGAGGCCAAAGGAACAGTCTGTGGAAAGACACATCACTGAGTACCGTAGCATAGACAGGGTGAGGAACAGAGGTGCGAGATAGATGTGAAGTGCAGAAGCTGTTTCCGGTAAATAGCAACCTGTTTACTGAGGCAATCTGACCATACCGAGAGAACAGAGGATGACAGGTGTATGAAAAAAATATCTAATTCAGTTGTCCTAGAAAGCAGATTTTTATAACCCCGAGAAGATTGCTAGTTACAGCGCTGCACATAAATAAGTGTGTGGTGCAAGGGGACTTTATATTACCCTTTGTTAACCCTATCCGATCCAAGGGGGTACATATCTGGCCTCCCCTCAGGCACTTCGATCAAAACGATACAATTTTTTTTTTTTTTTTTTTTTTTTTTTTTTTTTTTTTTTACTTTCCACTAGCTTCTTTTCACTCATTATTCATTATTGCTTTACACTATTGATTCGGTACCAGTACTTAGTGTTCATGAGCATTATCGTAGTTCAGATAAATGAGTACAATGCTCGGTGTTATGAGCGCGAAAATTTGAAAACGTCGGAGCTTATAGGGTTAAGTTAAGGATGGAATTTAGTATTTACATGGATTGCAAGTAAGAGTTGTTATAGGTGTATATTCTGTCCTTAACATACAGGGATTATATAGGCCCTTGCACTACATATGGAAAAAGAAATTTAAAGTAGGTGATGAATGATAGGAGAGAACAGGGAAAGTAATATGAAAATGCTTAAACTAAATTCAGCAGTGTGTAGTTTGGAAGACCAGATTAAGGTGGTTTGGACATGTGAGGAGAAGAGAAGACATCCTGAGACGAACACTGAGCTTTGAGGTAGAGGGCATCAGACCACCAGGAAGACGTGGAGAAAGGTGGTGGAGGAAGATATGAGGAGGCTGAACATCGCAGAAGAAATGGCTATGGACCGGCAACAGTGGAGGAGGCTCATATCCCGTCCAACCCCACCATAGGGAATAAGTGGACATTAAACGATGATGATGATGTAGTTTGGAAGTCACTGCCTGCCCTGGACTTTAAGGAGCTGTGTTAGTGATGGTGGTGTGGTCCTGGCTGCTGGGAGGGTCGGGGCAGCAGGCCTGTACCTGTGTTGGGACCTGTTGTGCTGAGGGGTCAGTCTTTGTAAATTGCCTTATGCTATCTTGTGCTTCTGCTGGGAACAAGGTCTATAATTTTTAGCTTTGGAGTATTATCATTATTATTGTTATTATTATTATTATTATTACTATCACATATTATTACTACTACTACTACTACTACTACTACTACTACTACCTATTATTTTTATTACTTCTACTTCCAATATTTCATTATTTTTAATTTTTTAAGTCATAGATATTATTAGGAGACCATATATCTTAGTAGTAGTAGTAGTAGTAGTAGTAGCAGCAGAATTAGTTGCTGTGTGTGTTCAAGTAAGTTTCCTTGTGACGTGGTGGTGGTGACTGTTTCAGGGGTACTGAGAGATGTTGCGTCTCATAACTCTTGACATGACCAACACCCTCCTCAAGTGAGTAGACCCAGGCAGGCTGATGTGCACTCACCTCTCTCCCTGTCTAGCCAGCCTGTTATTTGCACTCTTGTATATACTTTCATCCTGTCAAAGAAATAACCCGGTAGCAGCGGGGATCATGATTCTTAATGGTCCCTCTAAGCAAGAAAAATGAGAAAATATCACCCCTCACACAAACCATTTCATATTATATATCAAAGCATTTGTGATCAGTTTATGTATCATCTGTTTTTTGGGGTTAAAATCATGGCACAAATTTGGCCCGTCACTGCTACTGGGTTAAAGTGTTTTGGGGATGACATAAAGTGAGGGCATCAGTGAAATGGTATGGACATGATTTGAAGTGTTGAGTTATCATTGGGCACAACATTTGGTGCTGCTGGGTACTGTCAGACATGTGTTGGTGTGTGTTAGGTGAAGGTGTTGGTTTTGCATACTTTTTACTTTGTATATAGCACTATAGTCTGTTCAGTTAAGTCCGAGCCAAGCTGACAACATAAACCTAAGCGTGTTTGCAAGCTGAGTGCTGATTGGCTACTGCTTTGGCTTTTAAGTTTTCTTTAACCTCTGTTTGTGTTTATCTCACGCAGCACTTTCTGCTAATCTGCACTGTGCTTACGAACACGCTTAGGTTTATGTTGTCAGCTTGGGGCAGACTTAGGTGAACAGACTATAGTCATGTTGTTTTCTCAAATAGTGGTGTCTGGAACAAGTATGTATTTTTACAGGACAACTTATAGATTTACTGTTATGGCAACTTTGAAGTTCTTATCATCTCAATAATTTTTTTATTTACTGAGCTTGATTACAAAGTGGATAAATTCTAATCATACATCAGATCTCCATTTGTGTGACTGAAGTGTTGAATTTACTCTCACCTCAAGGTTCCGGCAGCCTCCAGCGGACCAGTATGCTGCTGTAGCAAGACTCTACAGGGTGGACTTTGACCCTCATAAGCTCAGCCAGGCCTTCAGGTGTGCTGTGTGTAGGGAAGGGAGCCATGTAGAGGCTAGGGATTGTGTAGCCTACTGAACCAAAGTAAAATGAGTATTTAATGTTGTGCAAAAGTCTGTATTATGACAGAATTATTGACTTATAAGACTTTTACCATCATTGTGCTGCTTTTCCTCCTCAGGGTGAGCTTCAAGCAGCTTGAGCAAGAGGCTCCCAACTTTGGTGCCGGGAGCATCGGGTGGCAGCAGTGGTGGCTGAGCCTGGTGAGCCGCACCTTCACAGCCGCCGACTGCCAGGCCAACACTGACACACTCAACATCCTTGGCCACCATCTCATCAAGCACTTCTCGAGCGGCCAGGCCTATGAGCTCTCCGATGGCAGCACTGCCCTCCTAGAGGACATCAAGGGCCGGGGTTTGCTGCTGGGCGCCCTCTCCAACTCCGATGAGCGGCTGGACGGCATCCTGGTGCGCCTGGGAGTGAGGCATTACTTTGACTTTGTCCTCACCTCCTATGCTGCCAGAGTAGCCAAGCCGGACCCAAGGATCTTCCAGCAAGCTCTGGCCCTTGCTGGCGGCAACATCGGCTCCCATGAGGCCCTGCATATAGGTGATGACCTGCAGCGAGACTACCTTGCAGCGCGACGGTGTGGGTGGCACGGCGTGCTGGTGTCCGGCCAGCTGCAGCAGCTGTGTCAGGAGGCAGGAGTGCCTCTGGATGCTGCCTCCATGGTCACCGGGCTCAGGGACCTCCACACACTCCTAGACACCTTCAAACAGGCATAAGAGATAACGACGAAGCATCAAAACCTTTTTACTTAACTTTGTACCTACAGAGTATTTTTAGTACACGTGAAGGATTGTTTGCCAAAAAATGTATTTTACACCACAGCTCAGGAACTGCTTCCATGTAATGAAGTTTGTTCTGAGGGGCCAAGTTTGCTTTGAAAAATGTACCCTGCAGAGACTCTCTTACACCACAAGGGCATTGGGAAACCATGCTTTGAAAGATGATATTTCTGCATCAGAAAAAGAAAAAGAAAACTGTTTCAATATTAGTGGTAAATTCCTGTTGAAGAGCCCTTACACTCCATGGAGCCCTGAGCCCGCCAGCCACAAGTCACACTCCCACCAACATGAGCCTGGCGGTGGCGGCCAGGGGTGGCGCCTGGCCTCCCTGCTGGCCCTCAGCCTCATCAGCACCAAGACAGAGGCCGAGGAGGCGGAGAAGAGGGAGTCGGAGCTCATCATTATGATCAAGAGAGGAATACTGGCACTCAAGGTAGGTAGGCTGGCACGGCCTCCTCCAGGGGCGCCGGGAGTGGCTGTCACAGGCTGCAGGGACATGGGCTGGTGGGCAGAAATTTTGCTTCATTCCCAAGCAGCAGTGGGGACAGACTTGCAATATATGAATATATGATTCTGATGTATGTTAAGAAGTCATGAGCTGTCAATTAGTACAGTGAAAAGTATTAGTTAAAAAGTACTGTAAAGCTTGTTTTACATAGGAAGTAAGTAACCCTTTACTTCATACGTCATATAGTTCATCCAGGGCGTCACAGCAAGGGTTGGGTTGGCTGTAAGGGGGTGACTTTACTCCTACAGGGGCACCCAAGGGTGTTGACCCTTTTAAGGCACACTGAATTGTCAATCACAAGGCAGGGTGTTGATGGTGTGTGTTGTGAGTGTTGCCGCGCCTCACCCCCTTGTGTCCCTGCAGGGCGGGGAGCTGAATAAGGCCGAGCAGCTGCTGCACGTGGCCCTCAAGATGGCGCAGGAGACCAATAACGAGCAGGCGGTGACCTACATCTTTGACCTGCTGGCCAACCTGGCATATCAGCGGGAGCAGTACCCCAAGGCCCAGCGGCTCTTCAAGGACGTGCTGCAGCGGCTCCTCTCAGGTGTGCATGGGGGGGGGGGAGTCGGGGAGTGGAGTTTGACTTATTGTTTTCCACCTGCTGATGGATACACTCTTTCAATACTACCATTAAAATCATTACTTTGGCAATATTTTCCCCAAGGCCTCTGGCACAAGACACACTCCTATACAACATGCCTCAAGGATCAGTCCAGTAGTGTTTGTGTCTCTTCGCAGGGGGCATGGCGGAGGACGACAACGCTGTGGTGGAGATCAGCCTCAAGCTGGCCAGCGTGTACGCCTCGGAGGGTGACTACGAGAAGGCCGTTCAGGGCTTCCAGTTTTGCATTGCCACTCAGGAGGAGAAGATCAGCAAGCACGGGGAGGCCAACCTGGATGAAGACTCCCTCCTGCTGTGGGCCATGAGCATGGACTGGTACGCTCGCTTCCTCCTCAACCTGCACAAGTTTGAGCTGGCCAAGCAGCACTTCCTCAAGGCCTACGAGATGAGCGTCCGCGTCAGTGGCCCGCTACACTCCCAGACGGCCGTGCTGCTTAACGACATCGGCTCGGTCTGCTCCCTCCAGAAGAACTACACGGAGGCGGTGGACTACCTGGAGAAGGCCATCGCCGCCGCCCGGGAGTCCGAGAGCCCCGAGATTGGCTCCTTCTATGTCAACCTGGGCACTGTGTTCCTCCAGCAGGGCCTGCACGGGGAGGCCAAGAGGTGCTGCCGCGAGGGCCTGGCACTGTCCAAGAAGCTGAAGAACAAGGACGGGGCTGAGGAGGCCGAGATCTGCCTCACGGAAATTGAGAAGGTGCTCAAGGGAGAGAAAAGCAACGAGGTGTAATATTACTGGCCTCAAAAGAAAACAGGAAATGTATTATATTGTTATGCTATGCAGCTGCTCCCTCCTTCAGCCTTGGAGAGAAAAAATAAATTTCCAGAATGGTCCTCCCACTTGATTCAGTGCAAACCATTTTTTTGATCAGGTCGTTAAAGTGAGTGCCTGTCCTTCGTTAGTGGTTTTCTTCGCCTCAGTCGTGTCTCTGTAGCAGACTCACCAGCTCTCACAGGAAGCCTTAGTGACAGTCTTGTGTCTCAGCCTCCTCATCCCTGTGTGTGTTACCAGCTTCAGCAAACTCACTCAGCAAGGCACAATACATTCTTTCATTGGTGCTAACTTATCGTAAGCCCAGAAAGCCTCGTGACCATTACGCAGTGGTATTGCTTTATGGCTGTTGAATGTCCCAAGGGCAGTAGCATCACATAGTATGCAGGTATTTTGTTGTAAAATGTAATTATATTTTTGGTACCTTGGCAGTATTGGTGTACTTAGTAGTGCATCTTGCAGTTTGCAGCACATGTGTAGCTCTCAGTTCTGCAGCCACGAGCAGGTAAAGTGCAGTGACCAGGGTATGCACACATCTGCAGTGTTTAGTGGAATTGGTTCTAGAGGCGAGAGATTAGAGAGAATAACAAGAACACTGAGGGTGGCCACATGGAAGGTGCTTTACTGTCTCCGGGTGTTGTGGGGGTGTGGGCCGGCCAAGCCCTGGCCTGTGAGGAGTTGGTGGGTTGCTTGGCCTTGCCACCGAGGCCTTCACATACCTCAGTGCTCAGTCATTACCTTGTGCCATAAGAGAAGAAAGATGCAATATGTTATGTATATATTTATTTGTATGATTGCTTTTGAAATTGCTTTAATACAATTTTTTGTGTAGTTTAGCCATGTACAACCTTTGTGGTGCAGTGGCCAGCATGCCCAGCTACAAATTCATGGGCCTGGGCATGATCCTGGCCAGGGCATGCGGCACACAGCCCACCCAGTTGTTGCCCTTTGGGGCTGGTCAATAGTGGCTACCTGGGACAACCTGGGGAAGGTGAACTGTGATAACCTGGAGGTCATACCTGCTCTGCGTCCCAGAGTAATGGGTTCTCACCCACCACTGGTTCAAGGGCGGAGGTGACAGAGATGAGCGCTGATGCAGCTTGCAGCTATATCGTATGGCCCCAACTTTGCCTTGGCCATTTAGAATCCCAAAGGTCTACCTTTAGTTCTTTTACTGTACCTGGCTAAAGATTTTGATCCTCATCTTCAATTTTTCCTGAGACATGATGTCTCCCTCACCTGCCAGTCCTTGGGCAGTCACAAAGGCTCCCCTCTGAGCTTTGCTGCAGCTGGATGTGTTCTTGTTGTTCCTCAAGGGGCAACACCAGCTGGCTTGATCAAAGAATTAACCAGGGGCAGGTGGCCTCGTGGCTACATGTCCTGTGCTCTGCTTTTGTTGTGAATGTTGTGAGTCAGGGTTGTGCACACAGCGGCCTCGTGGCAGGAGAGGCGGCACTCTCTAGTCAGGCTACACGGCCCGAGTTGCCTGTTCTTTATGCTTTTAAATATTTAAAGAAAACTCATTGATGTGATTCCATTATTTTAAATTGTTTTGTTAAATATTATCTTTTGTGACAACTGAGTCTTGACAGTGCCTTTACCCTTCTGGTGTCAACACAGGTGGCAGCAGGGAACAGGAAGCTCCATGTGGCAGTGTTTTAAGCGTCATGGTGTGGGCGGGTGCAGGAAGAGCTTTGGAATACTACGTTGAATTTGGTTTAGTGTGATGTTTTCAGGTATGGATTAATTTTCTGTTCTATTTAAGTTCCATGTTTACTGAAGTAGGTTTACATATTCCTTGGCAATACAGAATTATGATTGTGCGTGAGTATAATGTAATCAGTGCATTTCCGCTCACAGTAAATAGGCAACGGAATAGGAATGTGGTATAGAAAATGTTGTAAGAGTATCTACATAATAGTCATGCCAGCTGTGGTGCTTTGTGAGAGTCGCCGGAACAACCAAACAGTCATCAACCAGCTTCCACGCGACAACTACGTCCAGCTGGTGAGAGGAACCGATATTAGCAGCTCAGTGAAGCGTTCAAGGCAGCAGCTTTAATGTTTGTGTTCTTCTTAGTCGTGGTAATAAACCTGTACTTATTTGTGTATATATATGTTGGCGTGGTACTCAAACACCATGTAATCTATTGCATTATACGAGCCTTTGGGCGGAGAAGGGGCGTAAGGGACAAGGTACATGCGTTCTAGTTTGCCCTGGGAAGAAGAGAAGATGGCGCCACTATAAACACTTGCCTGCGCCATGACGGGCTGGGGACAACTACCATCCAGGCCCCTGAAAAAAGCCTACCGGCGCTATAGAAGTATATATAAAAAAATAAAAAAATAAAAAATAACATCCCGGGAAAACAAGATACAAGTCGCAAGGGAAAAATGACCCTCAGTACACCAAATACAAGGTCACTTTAACCCTTGCAACTTATTTCTTGCTCTTCCTAGGATGTGTTGGCTGCCTTTCCCAGCGCACACTAGAAAAAAATATCTTCATCCCCTCCGCCCCTTCTCAGGACATCTCATATACGTGGCTGACAAGTTAATAATCAGCATCAGTCTACCTGAGAGCTATGGCAAGAGCTTCTATTTGTACCATGACTATTTACCTGCATAATGAGGTGTATGATACAGGCGAGGAGGCAGCTCAGTACAGTTGTAAATTCACGCAAACACAAAGTTGATGATGATTTTGCCAGCCTACTACAAGTCCTGTGTGCGTTTACTGATTCTAAGCTGACGGGGCTGCTCATTGTGGGACGTGGCATTTACTGTGTTGTGGGGGTGTGATTTGTGGCGGCAGGCGTACATGCAAAGAATAAAACGCTTTTGGTAGTCATGTTTTGAATACCTGAATGATAAGATTACAGAGTTGCATTAGGGTAACACCAAGCATATGGACAAGTTATTAGGGATTAGTAAAATGGCTTTCTGAGGCCCTTTGAAGTTACGCCAAACCTGTAGATGACATTGACGGGGAAAGATGGGAAAATAGACGTTAAACAATGATAATAATAATAATAATAATAAGGGAAAGATGATGATGAAGTGAATGACAGTCTTGTGCTTGTGGGTGAGGATGATAATAGTGAATGACAGCTGGGCAATATGACAGCTGGGGAATATGACAGCTGGGCAATATGACAGCTGGGCAATATGACAGCTGGGCAATATGACAGCTGGGCAATATGACAGCTGGGCAATATGACAGCTGGGCAATATGACAGCTGAGCAATATGACAGCTGGGGAATATGACAGCTGGGCAATATGACAGCTGGGCCATGTGACAGCTGGGCAATATGACAGCTGAGCAATATGACAGCTGGGCAATATGACAGCTGGGGAATATGACAGCTGGGCAATATGACAGCTGGGCAATGTGACAGCTGGGCAATATGACAGCTGGGCAATATGACAGCTGGGCAATGTGACAGCTGAGCAATATGACAGCTGGGGAATATGACAGCTGGGCAATATGACAGCTGAGCAATATGACAGCTGAGCAATATGACAGATGGGCGATGTGACTGCTGGGCAATTTGACAGCTGGGCAATATGACAGATGGGCGATGTGACTGCTGGGCAATTTGACAGCTGGGCAATATGACAGCTGGGCAATATGACAGCTGGGGAATATGACAGCTGGGGAATATGACAGCTGGGCAATATGACAGCTGGGCAATATGACAGCTGGGCAATATGACAGCTGGGCAATATGACAGCTGGGGAATATGACAGCTGGGCAATATGACAGCTGGGCAATATGACAGCTGGGCAATATGACAGCTGGGCAATATGACAGCTGGGCAATATGACAGCTGGGCAATATGACAGCTGGGCAATATGACAGCTGGGCAATATGACAGCTGGGCAATATGACAGCTGGGCAATATGACAGCTGGGCAATATGACAGCTGGGCAATATGACAGCTGGGGAATATGACAGCTGGGCAATATGACAGCTGGGCAATGTGACAGCTGGGCAATATGACAGCTGGGCAATATGACAGCTGGGCAATGTGACAGCTGGGCAATATGACAGCTGGGGAATATGACAGCTGGGCAATATGACAGCTGGGCAATATGACAGCTGGGGAATATGACAGCTGGGCAATATGACAGCTGGGCAATATGATAGCTGCGCAATATGACAGCTGGGCAATATGACAGCTGGGCAATATGACAGCTGGGCAATATGACAGCTGGGCAATATGATAGCTGCGCAATATGACAGCTGGGCAATATGACAGCTGGGCAATATGACAGCTGGGCAATATGACAGCTGGGCAATGTGACAGCTGGGCAATATGACAGCTGGGCAATATGACAGCTGGGCAATATGACAGCTGGGCAATATGACAGCTGGGCAATATGACAGCTGGGCAATATGACAGCTGAGCAATATGACAGCTGGGCAATATGACAGCTGGGCAATATGACAGCTGGGCAATATGACAGCTGGGCAATATGACAGCTGGGCAATATGACAGCTGGGCAATATGACAGCTGGGCAATATGATGACAGCTGGGCAATATGACAGCTGGGCAATATGACAGCTGGGCAATATGACAGCTGGGCAATATGACAGCTGAGCAATATGACAGCTGGGCAATATGACAGCTGAGCAATATGACAGCTTGGGAATATGACATTTGAGCAATATGACAGCTGGGCAATGTGACAGCTGGGCAATATGACAGCTGGGCAATGTGACAGCTGGGCAATGTGACAGCTGGGCAATATGACAGCTGGGCAATATGACAGCTGGGCAATATGACAGCTGGGCAATGTGACAGCTGGGCAATATGACAGCTGGGCAATATGACAGCTGGGCAATATGACAGCTGGGCAATATGACAGCTGGGCAATGTGACAGCTGGGCAATATGACAGCTGGGCAATATGACAGCTGGGCAATATGACAGCTGAGCAATATGACAGTTGGGGAAGAAGAGTTAAACAACCACCAGGGCCATTAAACTATCCCTGAAAATGCCCGAAACGCCTGCGAAAGCCTTGTAAAATATGTGTAATTGGGCGCCAAAAGGGTCTTAGGGCCGTACTTTAAGACATCATCGCTTCTCACATCAACTATTTCTAAAGGTCAAAGAGGGGATCAATCTGCTTTTCATGAGTGTTTTTTAAGGTTCATGGCACAGAAGAAGGGTCAAACTACCACCAGGGTCATAAAACTACCCCGGGAAAGGCCTACAGCTCCTTCGAAAGCCATGTCAAATATGTGAACTTGGGCGACGAAATGCTCCCTTCTCCCTTGTTGTTTACCTGCAACAATAAACTATCAATCAATCAATCAATCATGTTTTAAAATTCGACCGTTAACTCCCATGAACGCCACAGTAACCCAGACCAAGGGCAAGACCAAGGAGACTATAGAAGTTGAACGTATATAGTCTCTTTGGGCAAGACTGAGGGGCGGGAATAGGTGTCAGATTCTCCTCAATGTGTCAAACGTCCTACAGTGATATTTCAGGCCGCCGGAACCGCCCTGTACACCCACACGGCAGGTCAGTGTGGAAGATCAGGCGTGGAGTGTGACGGTGAGGTATGTCCATGTTATGTGAGTTATTGTTATTATGAAGGAGTTTTAGCGGGCTTGTTTACATTCTCTCTCTCTCTCTCTCTCTCTCTCTCTCCTCACGCTTCCCAATGGCTAACTCCCTTCTATACTCCTCTATCTTCCCTATCTTCCACTCCCTCTCTTCTATCTTCCACTTCTTTCCACCCATCCCTCATGACATCCCTAGTAACCATTTTCTCTATAGCTATTTATTTTCTCTCAACCACTAGTCTGAACCATAGGGTCTGTGTGCTCTGAGTATCTATGTAAATCTCTCTCTCTCTCTCTCTCTCTCTCTCTCTCTCTCGCGTATCCTCGTGGGGTCAGCCGCCCGCCGCCGCCGCCGCTGCCCTTGACCGCCGCCGCGCCGGGCCGCTATTCGCTGCTTGGCAACTTGCAAGGTTAACTGACCGGCCCGCCAGATATTCCCGGAGCTCACCGCGTCTATTCCGGGGGCTTACATTACCGCTGGTCAATAGTGGGACTTATATAGATGCGTCAAGGGCCGGGTGATTCTTTTTGGTGGAGGAATTAAAGGCTTGGTATGACAGAGGATGAGGGAGGAGGAGAGCGGAGAGAGGGAGGGGGAGAGAGTGAGTACAAGAGGAAGGGGTTATGTGGTGTTATCAAATTATCGTACTCAGAACCTTCCATGTATCCTTTCCAGCAGACCCACAAACCCTCGTACCCACACATATAACGCTACGCAAATCAACTTATAGTCAAAACCGTTACTTATTGACGGTGTTTTGCAATCGCCATAACTCAGAAGCCGGGAATTACAGTGTGGTGAGTACGATAATCTAGCTACTCGGGTTATGAATGGAGCACAGGTGTAGGTGGCGGTGTGGCGGCGGTGGTAGGAGGGTCAGGTAACTCCAGGCTCTCAGTGCAGCTTTGGCAGGTGGAGGGAGTAGGTGCGTCTCCTATTCTGTGGCCGTGAGTGTGCACGTGTTTGTGTTGATGTTGTGTTGCGCCCTGGGACAACCCGCACGCCCTGGCTGTTCTCGCTGCCCCTGGTGGTGTCCGCGGCTCCCCTCCCGCCGGCGTGAGGTCCTGAAGGGGGAGATAAAGATAGGTCACAGCGGGAAGATATAACCATGCGTGTTTTGAGCCAGTAGGGGAAACACGTGGATTTTGGCTTCATTTTTTGTTTGTATCTTCTACTTCGGGATATGGTGAGGTGTTGAAGGGGAAGATAAAGATAGGTCACAGCGGGAAGATATAACCATGCGTGTTTTGAGCCAGTAGGGGAAACACATGGATTTTGGCTTCATTTTTTGTTTGTATCTTCTACTTCGGGATATGGTGAGGTGTTGAAGGGGAAGATAAAGATAGGTCAGGGCGGGAAGATATAACCATGCGTGTTTTGAGCCAGTAGGGGAAACACATGGATTTTGGCTTCATTTTTTGTTTGTATCTTCTATTTCGGGATATGGTGAGGTGTTGAAGGGGAAGATAAAGATAGGTCAGAGCAGGGACTTATAACCATGCGAGTTTTGAGCCAGTAGGGGAAACACGTGGATTTTGGCTTCATTTTTTGTTTGTATCTTCTACTTCGGGATATGGTGAGGTGTTGAAGGGGAAGATAAAGATAGGTCAGGGCGGGAAGATATAACCATGCGTGTTTTGAGCCAGTAGGGGAAACACATGGATTTTGGCTTCATTTTTTGTTTGTATCTTCTACTTCGGGATATGGTGAGGTGTTGAAGGGAAAGTTAACGATGGGTGAAGATGAAGATAGGCCAGAACGGGAAGATATAAGCATGCGAGTTTTGAGCCAGTAGGGGAAACACATGGATTTTTTCTTTTTATTTCATTTTTACTTTTGTTTTTACTTAAGTACATGGTGAGGGGTTGAAAGGAAGGCTAAAGATAGGTCAGAATGGGAACTTAAAACCACTACTTTTTGAGACTAATGGTGAAGTATGGCTTTTTTTTATACCTAGTTTTTGTTATTTATCTTTTGTGGTTAAGGACTTTGTGTGATGCTGTTTACTTTGGCGTGAGAAACTACTGAAGATATAGATAGGTCAGATTGGGAACTTAAACCATCGCACTTTTTGAAGCATTTGTGGTAAGGAATGATTTTTTTACATCGTTTTGTTATATTTATCTTTTTTTGGTTGATGAGTTTGTGTGATGCTGTTTACTTTAGTGTGAGAAACTACTGAAGATAAAGATAGGTCAGATTGGGAACTTACAACCATCCCACTTTTTGAAGCATTTGTGGTAAAGAATGAATTTTTACTTCGTTTTGTTGTTTATCTTCTTTTGTGTTGATGAGTCTGTGCGATGCTGTTTACTTTAGTGTGAGAAACTACTGAAGATAAAGATAGGTCAGATTGGGAACCTACAACCATTCCACTTTTTGAAGCATTTGTGGTAAGGAATGATTTTTTTACATCGTTTTGTTATATTTATCTTTGTTTGGTTGATGAGTTTGTGTGATGCTGTTTACTTTGGCGTGAGAAACTACTGAAGACAAAGATAGGTCAGATTGGGAACTTACAACCATCCCACTTTTTGAAACATATGTGGTAAAGAATTAAATTTTACTTCGTTTTTGTTATATTCATCTTTTTATTTTATTTTTTGGTTGATGAGTCTGTGTGATGATGTTTACTTTAGTGTGAGAAACTACTGAAGATAAAGATATATATTGCCAACAACAGAAAATTAATGAAAAAAAAAATCCATTTGACATTAGAAGTTGATGGGAAAAACGAATAGATTTTTTTATACTATCTTTTGTTTACTTTTTATTTAATTTATTTTTTGACATTGTTGTATATTAGTGTTGGGACTTAGAGGTGCATGAGGCGCTGAAAGGGAATATAGAGAGAGACCAGAATCTTAAACAAACAAACAAACAAACAAAACATTTAGGAACTTTTGGAAGGATTATTGTCAAACGTGATTTATTTATTTATTTATTTATTTATTTATTTATTTATTTATTTATTTTTTGCTTAGATGTTGCTGTGACAGTGATGTTGACAATGACAGTAAAGTAAAAAGAAGAAAATAGGAAGAAGGGGGGGTGGGGGGGAGGGACAAAAAACAATGCCCAGTGAGTTGATGACAGGTAGGTGTTGGGGAGGCATTTTGTGGTGTTGGGGGACATTGTGTGGTGGTGAAGGAAGACATGGAGAAAGTACACAACAAGAACTAAAAAAATAACAAAACATTCGATTCCTTAATTAAAGGCTCTTGGGGAGACATGTGCATTCTCTAATTACCTCTCTTTTTTGTTATAAGGACATTGTGCGGTATTGAAGGAAGACAAAATAAAAAAAAGAGGATTAGAAATTATAAGAAAAAAAACATTAGATTCCTTCAAGGCTCTAGGGAAGACGTGGCCATATCCTAATTACTTTGTTTTATGTTAAAGGGAAATTATGTGGCATTGAAGGACATTGTGTTGTGTTAAAGGAAGGGAAAAATAGAGAAGAGGAGGAACTTGTATATATAAAAAAAAAATTCGAGTCTTTAAAAGCTCTAGAAAAGACGTGTTCATATTTTAACTTTTTTGTTTGTTTGTTTGTTTTGTTATTGGGGAATCATGGAAATGGAGGGAGTCTGGATCTGGTGCAGGGGAGTGGAAGGGGAAGGAGGGAGTCTGGATCTGGTGGAGGGGAGTGGGGGGAGTGAAGTGAGTCTGGGCAATGTGGACGGGGAGTGGAAGGAAGGGAGTCTGGATCTGGTGGAGGGGAGTGGAAGGGAGGGGATGGAGTCTGGATCTGGTGGAGGGGAGTGGAGTGAGTCTGGGCATTGTGGAGGGGGAGTTGATAGTCTGCGTAGGTGTGGTGGAAGGAAGTGGAGGGAGTCTGGATCTGGTGGAGGGGAGTGGAAGGGAGGGGATGGAGTCTGGATATGGTGGAGGGGAGTGGAGTGAGTCTGGGCATTGTGGAGGGGGAGTTGATAGTCTACGTAGGTGTGGTGGAAGGAAGTGGAGGGAGTCTGGATCTGGTGGAGGGAAGTGGAAGGGAGTGGATGGAGTCTGGGTTCCCTTATTAAAGTGTCAGACCTCCTGGCACGCGAGGTCATGACGAGCGACCCTTCCCTTCACTTTCCCTTCATCATTTCTCTTTCTTTATCTCCCTTTTCTTCTTTCCCTTCCTTCCATCTCCATTTTCCTTCCCTTCTTCCTTCTTTTAATCTCCCTTCTCATCCCTCCTTTCCTCCCTCCCTTCCTTCCTCCCTTCTTTTCGTTTCCCTTATCCCTCCTTCCTCATCCCTCCTTCCCTTCCTTCCTTCCTTCTTTCCTTCCCTTCTTCCTTCTTTTCGTCTCCTATCTCATCTCTCCTTCCTCATCCCTTTCCGCTCCCTCCTTCCTCCCGTTCCTTCCTTCCTTCATATCTTTCCCCTCCACCCTTCCCTCCCTGCCACCATGATCGTGTCCGTTACTAGAGTCCGTTATTTTCCTCCTTGTCCCCCGTATATGAAGACCCCATAGATCGCATTAGCCTGTCAGGGGCGGAATTCACAAACATACTAACTACGAACTAACATAACTACGCACTACGAACTAACAACTACGCACTATTGATTTAGCGACCGACGTTAGCGTTCTCAAAACTACGCACTTAAGGCCCAAAACTACGAACTCAGCCTTTGTGAATTCGGCCCCAGGTGAAGGAAGGGCTTGAGAGAGTCACCTTGCTAGCCACTCGAGAGGAATATATGTAGATGCTCTTTTGTTTATTTGTGTTTGTGTTCTTGTTTATCTGCTTATTGTTGATCCGTCTCGCTTGATTTGAGGTTCGTTTTGTTCTTTTTCGTTAGTTAGGAAAGACACGTGTGAGGTCAGGTATGTGAGTGATGAAGACAGGCTAGGTTAGATCAGGTAAGGATAGGTAAGGTTAGGATAGGTTAGGTTAGATTAGATTAGGTTAGATTAGGATAGGTTAGGTAAGGTTGGGTTAGGTTAGGTTAGGTAAGGTAAGGTTAGGTAAGGTAAGGTTAGGTTAGGTTAGGTAAGGTTAGGATAGGTAAGGTTAGGTTAGGTTAGGTAAGGTTAGGATAGGTTAGGTAAGGTTAGGTAAGGTTAGGTAAGGTTAGGTTAGGTAAGGTAAGGTTAGGTTAGGTAAGGTAAGGTTAGATTAGGATAGGTAAGGTTAGGTAAGGTTAGGTTAGGTAAGGTTAGGTTAGACTGTAAACTTTAGATGCACAGCTGTCTAGATTTTCCTATTTTTTTCCTTTTCCTTTTCTTAGTGTGAGACGTTCTTAGTGTGACGTGAATGATGAAGATAAGAGATAAATGTCAGCTTCAGATCTCGAGAGGTCTTCTTTCTTTCTCTCTTTCTTTCTTTACTTACTTATTTTTTGCGTTTGAAATTCTTAGAGAGTTGAGGAAGGACGTTTTGCTTGGTGTGAAGAAGAGGATGAGAGGAGACGAAGAGTGATTGATGAACTGACGAAAACAGGAAGGGAGATGTTGAGGGAAGGAAGGGAGGGAAGGAAGAAGGGGATTAGAAGAGATGAAAGAAGGAAGGAATATGTAGAGGGAAGGAAAAAGTGGATGAGAGGAGACGAAGAAGAAATGATGGATAATTGAAAGAAAGGAAAGGAGATGTAGAGGGAAGGAAAAGAGGGAAAGAAGAAGAAATGAAGCACAAAATAAAGAAGGAAGATATGGAGGGAAGGAAGGAGGAAGGGTCAGAGGAAATGAAGAGGGAGACTTCGATAGATACAAGAAAGAAGGAAGGAAGAGCGAAGGAGCAGAAGAAAGAAGAGGGAGATTGCTCGATAGATACAAAAAAGAAGGAAGGGAAGATGAAGAAGGAAGGAAGGAAGGAGGAAGGGTCAGAAGAGATGAAGAGGGAGACTGCTCAATAGATACAAAAAAGAAGGAAGGGAAGATGTAGAAGGAAGGAAGAGCGAAGGATCAGAAGAAAGAAAAGGGAGATTATTCGATAGATGAAAGAAAGAAGGAAGATGTAGAGGGAAGGAAGGGAAGGGCAAAGGAAAGAAAGGAAGGAAGGAAGGTCAACTTGAGGTCCCTATAGGCAAGACGTGTTGGTTGGGGTGTTTGTGAGTTCAGCTGTTATGTCTGTCTGGCTGGTCTCGTGTTACCTGTATCTCGTGTGCTCT
>NC_066576.1:5620156-5622656 GCF_024679095.1 Eriocheir sinensis | reverse complement strand
AGAGGTACATCATGCAAATTACCCTGTTATTGATTTTAGGAGGAGGAGGAGGAGAGGAGGAGGAGGAGGTCGAACGGTATGAGGAGGTGATGGGACGAAAAATAGGTTAGGAGGAGGAGGAGGAGGAGGGGTGGAAGAGTTAGATACGTAAAGGGAAATGGAAGGAAAAAATGAAGTCGAGGAAGAAGAAGAGGAGGAAGGAGAGGAGCCATGCTTTAAGCTGGGTAGAAGGAGGAGGAGGAGGAGGAGGGGGTCAAAATATATGAAGTGACGAAAAGGAGGAGGAAATAAAAGAGAGGGAGGAAAAGTAATAATGGTAGCAGTAGTAGTAATAGTAGTAGTAGTAGTAGTAGTAGTAGTAGTAGTAGTAGGAGGAGGAGGAGGAAGAGAAGGCAGTGAACGATAGCACATGAGAGTTTCGTCATAGAAGATTGCGGACGGTGACAGAAGAGATGATGCAGAGGTACAATATCTCCGTGGATGGGTGGATGGTAAAGGTAGATAGATTAAAGTAGAAATTAAATAAAGAAAAAATAAAGTGATGAAGAAATTGAATAATGATAAATTGAAGAGTTTTTGGAGCAGATACTGAATTTTTTGGGGTTATACATTGAAGTTAAGTTAGTTTTAATGTTGAATTTTTACCGTCATGGAAATTATTGTAGTTGTTGAAGGTTGCATAGGAAGGGAAAAGGAGGAGGAGGAGGAGGAAGAGGAGGAGGAGGAGGAGGGTAGAAAATTACGTAAAAGAGAGAAAAGAATAGGGTACGATTTCCTCCTCCTCCTCCTCCTCCTCCTCTTCCTCTTCCTCCTCCTCCTCCTACCATTACAATAAGTCATTTAATCTCCCTTCCTCCCTCTCTCCTTCCCTCCAATTCCCCTGTTTTTGCATTTTTCTCTCTCCTCCCTCATTCCCTCGCCCTAGATTCGTCATGCAATCTCTCTCTCTCTCTCTCTCTCTCTCATTACCGGAAGTAAGTGGAATGCGGAAGTGGTTGTGGTGGATGTGGAGGTGGAGAGAAATGGTGGTGGTGGTGGTGGATGTGATTGTGTATTGTGATGACGCAACAATTCTCCCCCCTCCCTACCCTCTCTCTCTCTCTCTCTCTCTCTCTCATTGTCTTTTTTGTGTGTGCGTGTGTTTGTTTGCACCATTTTCTCCCTCGCCTCAATTTTATTCTTTATTCATAACGTGATGAAAGAATGAAAATGATGTGTGTGTGTGTGTGTGTGTGTGTGTATACTGTCCAAACCCCTTATGCAAGAGTTAACCAGCATCTCCATTCTTTCATCCCCTTCACTGGTAAACTCTGGAGCAGTCTTCCTTCATCTGTATTTCCTCCTGCCTATGACTTGACCTTTTTCAAGAGGAGAGTATCAGGACACCTCTACACCTGAAATTGACCTCTCTTGGCCACAATTTACACTCTTTTTATAGGAGCAGCGATTAGCGTTTTTTTTTTTTTTCTCTACGCTTTTTTATGCCAATGAGCTGCTTCCTTTCCTGTAAAAACAAAACAAAAACAAAACAATCCCTCAAAAAAATATATATATAAAAAAAAGCCTATCGTAAAATAACAATAATAAAGACTGTTTGGTATAATGCCCAAATCTACGTATATATATTCTGCCATACTGAAAACAACCTTTCTGACAGACTTGCTGGAATAGATGAAAAAGAGTGACTACATTAAAAAAAATATATATACCCAACGTTAATGAGGTGAGTGAAGAACGATATAAAAGGAAGCAGGGAATAACGATGATAAAAAGAGGAAGAGGGAGGAAGTAGATATAGGAAAAAAATGCATTATAGTGAAATTAGGAGGAAATGAAGGGAAGAATGGAGATAGAAGTGAGAGATAAATGGGGAAAGAGAGATAGTGAAGAGAACGGACGGAGAGAGAGAGAGAGAGAGAGAGAGAGAGAGAGAGAGAGAGAGAGAGAGAGAGAGAGAGAGAGAGAGAGGAAGTGATAGTCTAATAGATAATAGATTGAATGGAGAGATGAGAGGAGGAGGAGGAGGAGGAGGGAGGAAAGTTTGTTATCATGCACGGAATCAAGAGAGAGGAAGGGAGGGAAACGTTAGAAGGGAGAGGGAGAGAGAGATAGGAGAGATTGGGGGGAGGGGGAAGAGGGGGGGGGAGGGTATGACATCTGCCTACCACCACCATCACTATCACCACCACCACCACCACCATCATCACCATCACCATCATCACCCCCCCCCCCCCTTCTCATACATGGCCCAATTTCCAAGGGTCATTAATTCATACATTCTACACTTAACTACAAAATCCCTTCACCAGGAAAAAGTGCATGGACAATGGAGTAATTTATCGGGTAATTAGACTTGTTATTGTAGTTATTAGGGTAAGGGGTTGAAAAGGGGGCTGAGAGAGAGAGAGAGAGAGAGAGAGAGAGAGAGAGAGAGAGAGAGAGAGAGAGAGAGAGAGAGAGATGAATGAAAGGAGAACAGGAATGAAGGAATGAGAGAAAT
>NC_066576.1:5610156-5615156 GCF_024679095.1 Eriocheir sinensis | reverse complement strand
TTCATCCCCGACAAGAGACAGCAGACCTAGACAAACGACAGCTTCTTGACATCTCCTTTCACTAAAATCCTTTCCCCTCGTCCCATACCTGCTTTCCTCAACTTCCACCTCCATTTTCCACTTCTACTTCGTTTCCTCTCCATTCGTGACTATTCCACACAATTTTCACAGCAAAATGACGATGTTTGTGACTGGGGAAGCGATCGTTGCCGCACTAACCACCTCTACGAGAAGGCTGTTCCAGTGGCGGATGACTCAGTTCGATAAATTGCTCCTGCCGCTGTCTGTACTGTATCGCTTCGCTTTATTTTAATTTTTTTTTTACAGGAAAGTTCAAGGACAAAAAAAAGAAAAAAAGAAAAGAAAACGCCCGTTGTTTACCGTTGTTTCCTATTCATGGTTTAGTTTGGAGCACGAGAAAAGCTTGGAGTGATCGACTTACCGAATCTTGTCAAGTATTCGTAGACTTGCAATAGATTTCCCCGCAGTCGTCTCTTTTCCAACGTGAGGAGGTTGAGTCGCCTGAGTCGTTCTTCATAAGCTTGAGTACTCCATGTTGGGGTTATTTTCACATCGCGTCGCTGCACTCTTGAACAGCTGAGTGTCCTTGTTAATCAATAGGGGACCAGAACTGCACGGGGTATTCCAGGTGAGGTCCCGCTAGTGAGCTATACAAGGACGTCTTATACTCAGATATCCTCACCACCAACAGTCAATCACATCACCTGTACAATAATTAAAAGTGTATATTAATCACCCAGTCAGGCATCTCGTTAAGGGTTGGGAAGGGGAGGACAGGTGTGATATCAGACAGGTAAGGTGTTGACAGAATTAAACAACTATAAACCCGAGCATAGTATTACCTTTTTATTTTCATACGGACGTATATATAGTGCTTTGGGTGTTTGAAATCATTACTGTTAGTGACTCCGAGGTCTGTTTTCTCCTTCACAGCTTGTAGTGGGACCCCAGGAATGATATTGAGGAGGAAGAGGAGGGATTGGGAAGGAGCGAAATTACTAGGAGGTAAAAGGAAGGAGGAAGGAGTTAAGGGCGTGTCCGCAGGTGTCCTTTCTTCCCTCACACCTGTCGTCACCTGGAGGAAAGGGAGGAGGGGGGTGAGGATGGATGGAGAGGTGGAATGAGAGGAGATCGAAACTATAGGGAAGGGGTGGTAAAACGGAGAGGGGGAGTGTGATGGGCGATTGAGGGGTGTGAAGTGAAGGGGGAGATTGATAGGGGAGGATAATGAGGGGGGGGGGATGATGCTATATAAGGAAGGGGTGATAAAAGGGAGAAGGGGTTATAAAAAGAAGATAGGGTTAGGAAGAGGGGTTGGAAAGGACGAAGGAAGGGAGAAAGAAGGGAGTAGAAGGAAGGAAAGAAGAGGGTATAGAAGGGAGTGGAAAGGACGAAGAAAGGGAGAAAGAAGGGGATAGAGGGAAGGAAGGAAGGAGAGGGTATAGATTGAAAGGAATGGAAAGGACGAAGGGAGGGAGAAAGAAGGGGATAGAGGGAAGGAAGGAAGAAGGGAGGTATAGAATGAAGGGAGTAGAGGGAAGGAAGGAAGAAGGGAGGTAGAGGAATAAGGGAGTGGAAAAGGGGGTTAGGAAGAAAAGTTGACAGGGAAAGCAAGATTGATGAAAGGGAGATGAAGGGAGGAGAAAGGGAGGGAGGGAGATGGAATGCAAAGGGAGAAGGGAGAGTGGACTAGGGGGGGGGGGAGAGAAGGTATATTTGAGAAGGAAGAAGGATATGATGGAGGAGAGAGAGAGAGAGAGAGAGAGAGAGAGAGAGAGAGAGAGAGAGAGAGAGAGAGAGAGAGAGAGAGAGAGAGAGAGAGAGAGAGAGAGAGAGAGAGAGAGAGAGAGAGAGAGAGAGAGAGAGAGAGAGCATAAAGAAAGGAGGAGATGAACAAAAGAAGGAATGAGGAATAATGAGTAAATTAAGAGAGAAATAAAAAAAAAGAATGAGAGGAGGAATTAAGAATGAATGGATAAGAAAAGTGAAGAAGGACGAAAAGAGGAATGGAGAGTGAATGATGAATTAGTGGTGGGGAAGAGAATGAAGGAGTGGAGGGGAGAATAGTGGTCATAGAGGGGAGGAGACTGTTCATTCACCCCAGAGGATAGAGGAAGGGGAGAAAAAGTACGGTTTATCTACATCAGGTTAAGCCCTCCTCCTCCTCCTCCTCCTCCTCCTTCTTCTTCTCTTTCTCTTCTCCTAATCTTTCTAATGTTTCTTCCTTTTCATCTTCTTCCTTCTCCTTTTCTCCTCCTTCTCCTCTCCTCCTCTTCCTTCTTCTCTTCTCATTCTCTTCTTCTAATCTTTCTTCTCCTTTTTGCTCTGTTTCTTCCTTTTCATCTTCTTCCTTCTCCTTTTCTCCTCCTCCTCCTCTCCTTCTCCTCCTTCTTCTCTTCTCATTCTCTTCTCCTAATCTTCCTTCTCTTTTTGCTGTTTCTTCCTTTTCATCTTCTTCCTTCTTCTTTTCCTCTTCTTTTCCTCCTCTTCATTCTCCTTTCCTTACTTTTATTTTATATCACACACACACACACACACACACACACACACACACACACACACACACACACACACACACACACCACCCCTCTCTCCCCCCCACCACCAACCCCTTCCTCCCCTCCCCCCCCTCCCAAACTAAGCCTACTAAGAAAGGCCTATGAAGGAGGAGGCAAAGAATTATATAGACATTGTTGAAGGTACGATTCTTTATCAAGGTTCGGACAACAGGTATTTAGGGGGGGCATCCAGGTAACTTTAGGGGGGAGGGGAGGGGAGGGGAGGGGGGAGAGAAAGGACTGAAGGGTACGAAATGGAGAGAGGAATGACTGGATGGAGAGAGAGAGAGAGAGAGAGAGAGAGAGAGAGAGAGAGAGAGAGAGAGAGAGAGAGAGAGAGAGAGAGAGAGAGAGAGGAGGGAAGGGAGGTAGAAGAGGAGTGAGGAAGGGAAAGGAAGGAAAGGAGGTGAGAGGGTGAAAGAATTAAGGAAGGAGGAGAAGGAATGAGAGGAGGAAGGAAGGAGACGAAAGAGAAGGAGAATAGAAGAGAAAAAGGAAGAGGAAGAAGGGAGGGGAGAGAAGAAGGGAAAGAAGGGAATAAAGAAGGAAGGAAAAGAGAAGAGAACAAGGAAAAAGGAAAAGAGGGAGAAAGGAAGAAGGAGAAGAAGAAAAAGAAAGGGAGAAAAATAATGAGAGAAAAGTAAATGAAGAAAAAAAAAAGAAAAAAAAGAAGGGAGGAAAAGAGAAAATGAGGGAGAAATGGAAGCAGGGAGATAGGGAAGGAGGGAAGAATACAGGAGGGAGATATGGAGAGGCGTAGATAAGAGGGAGAAAGGGAGGGAAGGAGAGGAGATAGGGAGAGATAAGAAGGAAGGAGATGGAGGAAAGGAGGGAAGGAGGGAGGGAAGAAAGAGCGTGAGAGAGAGAAGACATTTTTTGCATCTTTTTCTTCCTCCTCCTCCTCCTCCTCCTCCTCCTCCTCCTCCTCTTCCTCCTCCTCCTCCTCTCCCTACGACATTCTTTCCGCTTGAGTGCGTCCATTCAGATTTTTTTCTTCCACCGTCGCTGTACACACATACACACACACACACACACGCACACACACACACACACACACACACACACACACACACACACACACACACACACACACACACACACACACACACACACACACACACACACACACACACACACACACACACACACACACACACACACACACACACACACATCTCGGAAACAGACATGAGAACAATGACAGAGAGAGAGAGAGAGAGAGAGAGAGAGAGAGAGAGAGAGAGAAGGGGGCAATTAAGACTCCAAGCGAAAGTTAATTACGTTAAAGAGATAAAAAGGGAAGGGGAGGAAGATAGGAGGAGGAGGAGGAGGAAGAAGAAGAGGCGGAGGAGGAGGAAGAAGAGAAGAGGAGGAGGAGGGGAAAGTGATGTAAGACTTATTGTTATTATTATTATTATTATTATTATTATTATTATTATTATTATTATTATTATTATTATTATTATTATTATTATTTGTTTTTATTTTGTTTTCTTGTTCAATGTTTACAGTTTTTCCCTTCCTCTTCTTCCTCTCCTCCTCCTCCTCCTCCTCCTCCTCCTCCTCCTCCTCTCTGGAAGGTGTGACGAGAATAGAAGATATGGAGGTAACGGAGGGACAGTCTCTCTCTCTCTCTCTCTCTCATCACTTAACATCACTAAAACCGCTTCTTACTATTAATGGGACACTTTAAAATTAATGGTGGTGGTGGTGATGGTGGTGGTGGTGGTGATGGTGGTGGTGGTGGTGGTGGTGGTGGTGGTGGTGGTGGTGGTGGTGGTGGTGGTGGTGGTGGTGGTGGTGGTGGTGATGGTGGTGGTGGTGGTGGTGGTGGTGGTGATGGTGGTGGTGGTGATGGTGGTGGTGGTGGTGATGGTGGTGGTGGTGGTGGTGGTGGTGGTGGTGGTGGTGGTGGTGGTGGTGGTGGTGATGGTGGTGGTGGTGGTGGTGGTGGTCTATCTACGCCCCCAAGGTAGGGTAGCCGCTCACCTGTTTATAAGATTACAGGTGTTTCTCTCTCTCTCTCTCTCTCTCTCTTCTTCTTTTTTTCCTCTTTTCTTCTTTTTCTCTTTCTTTCTTCTCCTTTCTTTCTTCTTCTTCTTCTTCTTCTTCCTATTCCCCTTTCTCTCCTTTCTTCGTCTCCTCTCTTAACTTTATTTTTTCCATTAATCTTTTCTTTTCTTTTTTCCTTTCTTTCTGTTTTTCTTCTGTTTTTCTTCTTCTTTTTATTATTTTTCTCTTTTCCTCTTCCTTTCCTCCTCTTTCCCTTCTTCCCATTCCCTTCACATTCCTCCTTTTCTCTCCCTTCCTCTCTCCCTCCCTTCTTCGTCTCTCCCTCTCTACCTCCCCTTCCTTCTTTGCCTCTCTCCTCCCTTCCTCTTCCTCCACTTTACCTCCCTTCTCTTCATCTTTCCTCTCTCT
>NC_066576.1:5555156-5605156 GCF_024679095.1 Eriocheir sinensis | reverse complement strand
AGACTGTAATAACGTGATGTATAGAGAGAGAGAGAGAGAGAGAGAGAGAGAGAGAGAGAGAGAGAGAGAGAGAGAGAGAGAGAGAGAGAGAGAGAGAGAGAGAGAGAGAGAGAGAGAGAGAGAGAGAGAGAGAGGCAAGGAGTAAGGTATAGTCAGTCAGTCAATCAGTCAGTCAGTCAGTCAGTCAGTCAGTCAGTCAGTCAGTCAGTCAGCCAGTCAGTCAGTCAGCCAGTCAGTCAGTCAGTCAGTCAGTCAGTCAGCCAGTCAGCCAGTCAGTCAGTCAGTCAGTCAGCCAGTCAGCCAGTCAGTCAGTCAGTCAGTCAGTCAGTCAGCCAGTCAGTCAGTCAGTCAGTAAGTAAAATAAAATGCGAATAAAAAAATAAAAAGAAAATTATAAAAAGGAAAAACGAGAAATATTTGAAGATTTGTGAAAAGAAGCGCACACACACACACACACACACACACACACACACACACACACACACACACACACACACACACACACACACACACACAGAGGTCACCCGTTACGCAACTGGATGGGAAGTAAAAAAAAAAAATACTGGTCACCCGGCAACAATATTCCCTTAAAGAAACTCCTCCTCCTCCTCCTCCTCCTCCTCTTCTTCCACCTCCTCCTTCTCCTCTTCCACCTCTTTTCCTCCACCTTCTTTGTTTTGCTCCTCCTGTTCAGTACTTTTTCTTCTTCTTCTTCTGTTCCCTCCTCCTCTTCCTCCTCCTCCTCCTCCTCCTCCTCCTCCTCCTCTTCCTCCTCCTCCTCCTCCTCCTTCTCCTCCTCCTCTTTTAGGTTATTACTATAATTACATTGATTTATCAGCGTTTAGGATACACACACACACACACACACACACACACACACACACACACACACACACACACACACACACACTAACAAAAGGAAGGATAAAAAGACGAAGAATTATACGTCAGAATGACGTAATCCTCTTCTTTTCTCTCTCTCTCTCTCGATAGCCCAGACAGTTGAGAGAGAGAGAGAGAGAGAGAGAGAGAGAGAGAGAGAGAGAGAGAGAGAGAGAGAGAGAGAGAGAGAGAGAGAGAGAGGAACAGGTTGATGGTCACTTTAGTTGTTGTTGTTGTCATTGTTTTCCCTGAGGTCTGTAGCGGCAACACCTCCTCCTCCTCCTCCTCCTCCTCCTCCTCCTCTGCTGTTTCGTGTGGGTGCGGTGCTGTCATCCGAGAGAGAGAGAGAGAGAGAGAGAGAGAGAGAGAGAGAGAGAGAGAGAGAGAGAGAGAGAGAGAGAGAGAGAGAGAGAGAGAGAGAGAGAGAGAGAGAGAGAGAGATAATATTTCAATTAATTTCTTGGGTACGAGAATTCACCTGTCCACCTCCCACGGTAATTAACAGGTAGGGGGGGGGGGCAGGGGAAGGGGGGAGGGGGGGGGGTCAGGTAAAGGGGGGGGGGACAGATGGAAACAAGGCCCTCATTTTTTTTTTTTGTGTGTTCTTGTTTTTTTCCTTTTCCTTTTTCCTTTTTCTTCTTTTCTTCTTCTTTTTCTTCATCTTTTTCTTCTTCTTCTCCTCCTTCTTGTTCTTGTTCTTTTTGTCTTGTTCTTCTTGTTCTTGTTCTTGTTCTTCTTCTTCTTCTTTTTCTTCATCTTCGTACTGATGTTTATTATTATTATTATTATTATTATTATTATTATTATTATTATTATTATTATTATTATTATCTTCATTATTATTGTTTTCATCAGGCGTTTCTTTATGTTTATTGTCCTTCTCGTTTTCTCTTTACCGCATTTAGATAAAGAAATAAAAGAACTTACAAATAAGGTTAGGTTAAGTTAGGTCAAGTTAGGTTAGTACATTATAAGAGACAGACGAATATTATAAACACTCACAGACAGACAGACAGACAGAGCAATAGACAGACAGACAGACAGACAGACCAACAGACAGACAGCAATAGACAGACAGACAGACAGACAGAGCAATAGACAGACAGACAGACAGACAGACAGACAGACAGACCAACAGACAGACAGAGCAATAGACAGACAGACAGACAGACAGACAGACAGACAGACAGACAGACAGACAGATAACTGTACAGTTTCAGAGAGAGTGAGAGAGAGAATTATACAACAGATATACAGACAGACACAGACACAGACATGAGGAGGATAGAGAAGAAGAATGAGAAAGAGGAAGAGGAGGAAGAGGATGTTAAAAAGAAGGGGAAGAGGTGGAAACGGATAAGAAAGAGGAGGAGGAGGAGGAGGAGGAGGAAGAGCAAAACTAATAGCAATACCAGGAACAGTAATGATAGTAGATGTAGCAGAAGGAGGAAGAGGAAGAGGAGGAGGAGGAGGAGGAGGAGGAGGAGGAGGAAGAAGTAGCTGGGGGGGTTAGTAAAGTACCTGGTATGCGTAGTCCCCCCCCTCCCCCCCTCTCCCCCCCTCCCTCCCCCCCCCCCAAACTAGGTACAAACCCCCCCTCTTCTTCTCCCCTTCCTCCTCACCACCACCACCACCACCACCACTATCACCATCAACATTCCCTTCCCCTTACACCATCATCTCCTCCTCCCATCATCTCTGACTATCATCTTCATTCCCCTTCTTTTTCTTCCCCCCTATTTTCATCATCATCATCATCATCATCTTCACCATCAGTCTGTTCTTACCTTCACTATCTTTACCTATCTGTCTATCTATCTTCTATCTTTACCTTCTTCTTTTTCTTGTCTCTTTCCCTTCTTCCTCTTCTTTTCCCTTTTCTTCTCTCCTTTCTTCTTTTTTTCTTTCTTTCTCATCTTTTCTTTATTCAAACCTTTTTTCCCTCTCTTCCCTTTCCTCTTCTCTCCTTTCTTCTTCCTTTCTTCTTTCTTTTTCTTTCTTCTTCTTTTTCTCTTCTTCTCTCCTTTCTTCTTCCTCTCTTCTTCCTTTTCACCGCCTCTTTATTCAAGCCTTCTTCCTCTTCATCTCTCCTTTCTTTTTCCTTTCTTCTTTTTCCTTCCTCCTATCTTCATTTTTTTCCAGTATATTTTTTCTCGCTATTCCTTCCCTTCCCTTCTTCCCTTCTTCAACAGATCTTTCTCTCTCGCTACGCCTCTTCTCCCTTCTTCCCTTCTTCACTTTCCCTCACTATCCCTTAACTCATTCCCTCACTTTCATTCCTCCCCATTTTTATCACATTTTCCCTTCTACTCTGCTTAAGTACTCCTCCGTGGTGCAGTGATTAGCGTGCCTAGCTGCGAATCCACGGGTCCAGCTAACCTTTTTACCTCCCTACCCTCCCTTATCACTCTCCTCCCCATATTTACGCTCCCTTTGCCCTTCCCTCCATCCCTCACCCCCTTTGCCAACCTCTACTTTTCTCCCCACCTCTCCCCTCCTCTCCCCTTCCTCTTCCCTTCTCCCCTTCCTCCCCTTCCCTTCCCGTCCAAGAGGGATGCAAACTGCTTAGAAATGCATGAGACGCCAGAGGAATTTTCAACACCGGCGGAGGAGGAAGAGGAGGAGGAGGAGGAGGAGGAGGAGGAGGAGGAGGAGGTATAGATGATGAAGGTGGTGATGATAATGATGATGATGATTAGGAATAGGAGGAAGAAGATGAAGGTGCAGAAAAAGAAGAAGAAGAAGAAGAAAAAGAAGAAGAAAATAAGAGATAGGGAAGGAAAATGAATGAAAAAAAGATGAAGTAGAAGGAAGTAGAAGGAAAAAAAGAAGAGGAGGAGGAGGAGGAGGAGGAGGAAGAAGAGGAGGAAGAGGAAGGGATCGAGTAGTAGAAGGTAGAGGAGGCAGGCAGGCAAGAAGAGGAGGAGGAAGAGAGAAGGAGGAGGAGGAGGAGGAGGAGGAGGAGGAGGAGGAGGAGTTGTAGCATAACCTCCGGCCAAGCTATGTTGACCCACACCCACCACCACTCTCTCTCTCTCTCTCTCTCTCTCTCTCTCTCTCTCTCTCTCTCTCTCTCGCTTAATTTTCACTTTTCTCTCTCCGCGGGTTTTCTTTTTCTCGCTCTTCTCGAAAGCGTTGGAGAGGAGGAGGAGGAGGAGGAGGAGGAGGAAAAAGGAAGATGGAGTTGAAGAGCTTTAGAAGAAGATACAGAAGAAGAAGAAGACAAGGTAACGGAAGAGGAAGAGAAGAAGAAGCAGGATCGAGGAAGAGGAAGAGGAAGAGGAAGAAAAGGAAGAATGGAAGAATGGAAAAAATCAAGAATGGAGAGAAAAGATGAAGAGAAAGAGAGAAAGAAGAAGAGTAAGAGAAGAAGAGGAAGAGAAAGAAGATAAGAAGAATGAGAGAGGGAGGAGGAAGAGAAGAGATAAATAGTATAAAGAAGAGGAGGAGAAAAGGAGCGGAGATGAAGAAGTGGAGAAGGAAGAAGAGGAGGAGGCGAAGGAGGAGGAGGAAGAGAAGAAGAAGAAGATGAATAAAAATGTTAATGAAGAACAGATAGGTTGAGATTCTTGGGTTCATCTTGAGGGTCTCTGATGTGTCTGTTTAGGGTACGAGAGGAGGAGGAGGAGGAGGAGGAGGAGGAGGAGCAGGGGAAGAAAAAGATGAAGATGGAGGAGGAAGGAAAAAAGAATGAAAGAAAGAAGTAAAGAAAAAAGGAAGGAAGGATGAAGGTTAGAAACAAGAGGAAGAACGAAAGAAGATGAAGAAGAAGAAGAAGAAGATAAAGAGCAAACACAAGAACAAGAAAAGGAGTAAGAGAAGAAGGAAAAGAAGAAGAGGAGGAGGAGGAGGAGGAAGAAGAGGAGGAGAAGGAGAAGGAGGAGGATTAATTTAACCATCTGTAAAAAAAATATCATAGGAGAGAGAGAGAGAGAGAGAGAGAGAGAGAGAGAGAGAGAGAGAGAGAGAGAGAGAGAGAGAGAGAGAGAGAGAGAGAGAGAGAGAGATTAACGGAACATAGAATTAAACAGAAAAAAACAAAAACAAAATATAACAAAACAAAAAAAATAAAAAAAATATGGAGGTAGAGAAAAGAAGAATTTATAAGGCAAAAAAAAAAATAACCACAGAAAAATCAACGAGAGAAAATAACAAAAAAGAAAACTCATATAAAACTCGAAAAATGGTAAAACAACAACAACAACAACAACAACAACAACAACATACAAGGCCCCCCCCCCCAAAAAAAAAAAAAAAAAAAACAGCATCTCTCGGGCTGGGCAGATTTCACAATACATTCCATCGTCGCGCAGAGAAAAGAAAGTTCGGCGAGATATGCCCGAGGGGGTATTAGGGTCAGGAGGAGAGAGGGTGCCGCGGTGAGCTGGGACCGTGGCGGAGGCTGGGTGATGGGTGCTGGTGATGGGTGGTAGGGGGAACAGGTGGGGTGGTTGGTTAGGATATGGGTGATGTTGGTTAGGAAAGGGTATGTGGTGGTGGTGATGGGGGAGGAATGGGTGGTGATGGGTGCTGGTGATGGGTGTAGGAATGGGTGGTAGGGGGAACAGGTATGGTGGTTGGTTAGGATATGGGTGGTGTTGGTTAGGAAAGGGTATGTGGTGGTGGTGATGGGTGCTGGTGATGGGGGAGGAATGGGTGGTGATGGGTGCTGATGATGGATGTAGGAATGGGTGGTAGGGTGCACAGGTGGGGTGGTTGGATAGAATATGAGTGGTGTTGGTAGTAGGGATGGGTACTGGTGGTGATGGGGGAGGAATGGGTGGGAAGAGGGCATGCGTCGTGGTGCTGTAGGAGATGGGTGTTCGTGGACTCGGATATGGGTGGTGAATGGTAGTAGGGATGGATGGCTGGGATAGGGAAAAGAATGGGTGGGGAGAGGAATGGGTGGTCTGGAAAAGGAATAGATGGGGTCATAGCAATAGTGATAGGGATTGATGCATGGTAGTGGGTAGAGAGGGTATGGGTGGTTCTGGTAGTGGGGTAGATGGGTACAGTGCTGATGAAGGGATGGGTGGTAGTGCTGGGGGCGAAGTAGATGGGTTAAGGTGATAGGGTACGACAAGGGATGGTAGATGGTATTAGAAGAAGAAATGGCCGACTGTGATGATGGGGAAAGGAATGGGTGTTGATGGAGAGGGGAGGAGATGGGTCTTAATGGTGATGGGGAAATGGGGGTTGAAAGAGGTTGTAGTGATGGGAAGAAATGGGGAAGGATGGGAAATCTAGGCAGTGGGGAATGGAAGGGATGGGAAGGAAGGGAGGGGTGGGGATAACTGGAGGATGGGAATGGAGGAAGGAAGGAAGGAAGGAAGGGAGAGGAGAAGAAAGGGTTGAAGGGGTGACGATTGGTATGCAAGGAAAGGGAGAGAGAGAGATGGAGGAGGGAGGGATGGAGGGAGAGGACGAAAGGAAGAGAGGAAGAAAGGGATGAGGAGGAGAAAGGAATGTGAACGAGGAAGGAAGGAAGAAAGGAAGGAAGGATGAAAGAAAGAAAGGAAGGAAGGAAGAAAGGAAGAAAGAAAGGAGGGAAGAAAGGAAGGAAAGAAGGAAGGAAGGAAGAAAGGAAGGAAGGAAGGAAGGAAGGAAGGAAGGAAGGATACCGTAGTGTTTTTCTAAGATATGTGGCCTAACCGGTTAATTGACCATTGTTGTTGTTGTTTTTGTAGTGGTGGTGGTGGTGGTGATGGTCAAGGTTAGCGCTGAGGACGGTAAATGATGATAGGAGTCGATGGTGTTGAAGAGGAGGAGGAGGAGGAGGAGGAAACATGGAAACAGGGAAATGCAGGCTACAGAAAACCTATTGGCTCACTACAAGGAGTTGATGGTACTCGCATTTACTACTTCTGAGGGGAGGTTGTTCCAGTGGCGGAGGGGGAGGTTAAGGGGTTGAAGGGAGAGGAGAAAAATGGGGGAAGGGGGGAGTGGTTAGGTTGATAGGTTGGGGAGATAAGGGTAGTATGAGAGGGTTGATGGGGTGGGGAGAGGCTGGGGTGAAGGGGTGAGGGGTGAGGGGAAGGGGGGAAGGTGTGCAAAGGTGTGCTCTCTACCTGCAAAGGGAAGGCTGCGAGAAGGTCACTTGGATAGGTGTGTGTGTGTGTGTGTGTGTGTGTGTGTGTGTGTGTGTGTGTCTCTCTCTCTCTCTCTCTCTCTCTCTCTCAATTTTTTTTAGCTAGATTATTTTGCCCTCCTCCTCCTCCTCCTCCTCCTCCTCCTCCTCCTCCAAAAACAACAACAACAACAACTTATAACGCAAAGACGAAGGAAAGAAACAAAGAAAAGTGAAGAAAGGAAAGTTCAAAATAGAAAATAAGGGAAGGAAAGAAAAAATAAGGAAATAAGGAAGAAGATGAAGAAAAAAAAGAAAAAAAAGACCTGGAAGAATATTGATAATGAAAGAAGGGAAGAAAAACGAATAGAAGAAAATAGACAAAATAGACGAAAATAAATGAATTGATAACCAAAGAAAAATACGATAAAAAAAAATAAAGTAGACAAACTGTTAAGCAAATAAGGAAAGAAAGAAAGAGAAAGAAAGAGAAAAAGAAAAAAAAGAACAACTATCTCTGAACCCCCCCCCACGCACCCACACGCCCACACACACCCACACCCACACACACCCACACACACACACACACACGCACACTTAATTTGCATTGAGAGATACCGAGAAAGTTTAGTGTGACAAGAGAAAGTGGCAAAGAAAGAAGGAGGAGGAGGAGAAGAAGTAGTAGTAGTAGTAGTAGTAGTAGTAGTAGTAGGAGGGAGATGAAGAGGAAGAAAAAGAGAAGGAGAAAGAGAAAGAGGAGGAGGAGGAGGAGGAGGACAGAGTAACCTTCAGTGTTGTCTAATTTACGTGCCTAGAGGTGGAAGAGAGTGGATAAGGTGGAGGAGGAGGAGGAGGAGGAGGAGGAGGAGGAGAAAGTCGCAGGGCAGGAGGAGAAAGCTTGCCCCAATGCCTTTGAAAATAAGATTAATGTTGAGTCTTACACACACACACACACACACACACACACACACACACACACACACACACACACACACACACACACACACACACACACACACACACACTGACACAAAGGCTAAGTTGCGGGGTCATTGTGGGCGTGTGTGTGTGCGTGTGTGTGTGTGTGTGTGTGTGTGTGTGTGTGTGTTACCTGTCGTCTGCCCACACTGACATTCCTGTTCTTGTTCTTTTTGTTCTTCTTGTTCTTGTTCTTGTTGTTTTTTGTTCTCTTTTTTTTCTCCTCCTCCGTCACCTCTTCTCTTTCTTTTTCTCTTCTTCTTCTTCTTCTTCCTTTACGCAATATTTTTCCTCTTCCTCAACTTTTTTTCTCTTCCTTTTTCTCTCTGTTCTGTTTTCCTCCTCCTCCTCCTCCTCCTCCTTACCTTACCTTACCTTACCTTACCTTACCTCACCTTACCTTACTCATCTTGCCTGCACCCCGTCACTGATTCGCGCCCAGGTGATAGGTGAGTGATAGGCAGCTAATGACGTAACGGGCGGGGCGTGACCAGCAGCAGGAGGAGGAGGAGGAGGAGGAGGAGGAGGAAAACGGAAGAAAGGAGGTTAAGGGAAAGGAGGAATACTGTAAGAAAGAAACGGGAAACGAGGAAGAAAATGCACAATAGGAAAGAGAGGAGATAGAGGAGATAGAGGAGGAGGAAGAGGAGGAGGAAAACGGAAGAAAGGAGGTTAAGAGAAAGGAGGAAAACTGGAAGAAAGAAACTGGAAATGAAGAAGAAAATGCAATAAGATGAAGAAAACGCAATAGGAAAGAGAGGAGATAGAGGAGAAGAAGGAGGAGGAGGAGGAGGAGGAGGAGGATGAAGAGAAACATTTAACAGAGAAAAATGAAGAAAAGAAGAGAGTATGTAGTGAAGAAAGAGTAAATAGGGGCATAAGAGGAAAGAAGAAAAGGAGTAGGAGGAGGAAGAGGAAGAGGAGAGGAAGAGCAGGGAGGAGGAGAAGGAGGAGAATGAGTAAGAGAAAGAGGGAAGAGAGAGAGAAGAAAGAGAAGGGAAAAAAGTGGAAGATGGGACAAGAAGAGGAAGAGAGGAACAAGAAGGAGAAAGAGGAAGAAGCAGAAGAAACAAACAGAAGGAGGAGGAGGAGGAGGAGGAAGATAAAGAGAGGAGATGAGAGAGAGAAAGAGAGAGAAAAGAAGAGAGAGAAAACAGAGGAAAAAAAAAGTGAAAGATGGAACAAGAAGAAGAAGAAGAAGAGTAGGAACAAGAAGAAGAACAAGAAGGAAGAAGAAGCAGAAGAAACAAACAGAAGGAGGAGGAGGAGGAGGAATAGGAGGAAGAACCAGAAGAAGAACCAGGAGGAGGAGGAGGAGGAGGAGGGCGTAGGAGCTTTTTGTAACGGGGTGACCTTCTTAGCGAACCGGTGCCGCCCCTCGCCGCTGGCCAGGAGGAGGAGGAGGAGGAGGAGGAGGAGGAGGAGGAAGAGTATTAGGGAGATGAGGAGGATGAGAAGGGGGATGATGAGGAGGAGGAAGAAAAAGAGGAGAAAGAGGAGGAAGAGGAGGAGGAGGAGGGGGATGATGAGGAGGAGGAAGAAAAAGAGGAGAAAGAAGAGGAGGAGGAGGAGGAGGAGGAGGGACCTTGTTTTTGTTCTTTTTCTCGTTAATCTTATTTTTCTTTTTTTTCTTCATTTTGTCTTCGCGTGGAAACATTTTTTTTCTGCCGTGGTGAGGTGTTAAGTGCCCCTCCTCCTCCTCTTCCTCCTCCTCCTCCTCCTCCTTTTCATTAGTGTTCTGACCCTCCTCTTTCCTCTTCCTTCTTCTTTTTTTCCTCCTCCTCTTCCTCCTTTATCTCCCCTCCTCCTCCTTATGAGACACGGCATTGAGTCATATTAACTTTCATGGGCCATATTTTCCTTCATTTCTCTTTTATTTTCTTCTTTTTCTCTTCTTTCTTTCTACTCATCGTTCGTGTCCCTTCTATTCCTTCCCTCCATCTTTATCATCATCATTATTTTCTTCTCTTTTTATATTCTGATCAACTTGATATATAGAGTTTTTTCCTTTGCTTTCTTTTCCTCCTTTTTCTTCTTTCCTTCATTCCTTCATTCATTCTTTCATTCACTTTTCCCTTCCTTCCTTCCTTCTTTCCTCTCTTCCTTCTTTCTCTCTTTCTTCTTCCTCCTTTCTTTCTTTCTTTCATTATTTTTCTTCCTTCCTTCCTTCCTTCTTTCCTTCCTTCCTACAACCTTCCTTCCATTCTTCCTTCCTTCCCTCCTTCCTTCCTCCCTTCCTTCCTTTCCTTCTCTCCTTCCTTCCTTTCTTCCTTCCCTCCTAACTTCCTCCCTTTCCTTCCTTCTTTCCTTCCTATCTTCCTCCCCTCCTTCCTCCTTCCTTCCTTCCTTTCTAACCAACATAATTAATTACCGTACAAAGTGTCATTAAAAAGCCCTATTAAGGGAGATTTTGAGGCACACGATAGCTACGCGTTGCCTCAGTGCTCACCTCCGTCACACTGACCCTAGGATGAAGTAAACAGGTAGAATTAATTAAGAAAAGGATTTAAGAATAAAGATGATAAATATAGAGGATGGATTTTCAGGTTCAATGCGCAAGAGAACAAGAAGTAAATATATATAAAGTGTGTTAAGGAGAGGAGGAGGAGGAGGAGGAGGAAGAGGAGGAAGAGGTCAGGATAGCTGCAAGGTGAAGGGTTAAAGGTTAGTGGGACAGAGAGAGAGAGAGAGAGAGAGAGAGAGAGAGAGAGAGAGAGAGAGAGAGAGAGAGAGAGAGAGAGAGAGAGAGAGAGAGAGAGAGAGAGAGAGAGAGAGAGCGAGAGAGAGAGAGAGAGAGAGAGAGAGAGAGAGAGAGAGAGAGAGAGAGAGAGAGAGAGAGAGAGAGAGAGAGATGCCTGTTTCATGGTCGTAATTTAGAGAGAGGAAAGGCACCTTGTATTTAACTCTCTCTCTCTCTCTCTCTCTCTCTCTCTCTCTCTCTCTATCTATCTATCTATCTATCTATCTACTCACCTGTATAATTACCTGTCTTTTTATCTACCTGTCTACCTGTCTACCTGTTTATCTATTTGTCTATTTTCCTCTCTACCCTAAATTTTTACTTCACAACTTCTTCATTTATCTCCCTAACCTCTTTTTTTTTTTTCTTTTTTTTACTCAGTACCTATCCGATTGTCTGCCTATCTATCTGTCTGTCTGTCTGTCTGTGTGTCTGTCTACCTCTGCACCTGTCCACCCACCTGTCCCTTTTGCGGGTGGAAGTGGTGGTGGTGGTGGTGGTGGTTTACGTGGGTGGAGTCACGGTTCGGACCGACACAATGGAAGCTGTTTTGTGGCCGTTTTCCTGTGTGTGTGTGTGTGTGTGTGTGTGTGTGTGTGTGTGTGTGGAGGATGTGGATGAGACAGAAGAGTTGTTTTCGGGGGTGGATGAGGGCTATGGTGGAGGTGGAGATGATAAGGAGGAAGAAGAAGGTGGAGATGGAGGAGGAAGAGGAGGAGGTAGCGTGGGAATATTCTGCGTGAGGCTGCGAACGGGAGATGAACGAGATGAACGAATAGGAACACAAAGAAACACAAAGGAAGAACAAACAACAGCAGACAGCAGAGGAGAAGGAGGAGGAGGAGGAAGATGGAGAACTGGCTGTATAAGGAAAAATAAAAGAAAGGAAAGAATGAAGAAGTAGACAAACTAAAGATAAAGATGGAAGAGGAAAAAATGGCGATAATGGGTACGATGATTAACGAAGAATGACGATAAAAGGAAGATGATAGGGAGGGAGAATGGAGGAAAACTGTGAATATAAGAAAAAGAAGGAAAGAAAGAAGGAGATAGACAAGAGAAGAAGATGAAAGAAGGAAAAAACGAATAATGTGTAAAGTATAAAATTAAAAAGGAAAATTAAACGAACAGAGAATTAAGGAAAAACTGTGAAAATAAGGAAAATGAAAGGAAGAAAGAAGAAGATAGACAAGAGAAGAAGATGAAAGAAGGAAAAAACGAATAATGTGTAAAGTATAAAATTAAAAAGGAAAATTATACGAACAGAGAATTAAGGAAAAACTGTGAATATAAGAAAAAGAAGGAAAGAAAGAAGAAGGAGATAGACAAGAGAAGAAGATGGAAGAAGGAAAAAACGAATAATGTGTAAAGTATAAAATTAAAAAGGAAAATTATACGAACAGAGAATTAAGGAAAAACAGTGAAAATAAGGAAAAGAAGGAAAGAAAGAAGAAGGAGATAGACAAGAGAAGAAGATGGAAGAGGGAAAAACGAATAATGTGTAAAGTATAAAATGAAAAAAAAAATTATAGGAACAGAGAATGAAGGAAAACTGTAAAAATAAGAAAAAGAAGGAAAGAAAGAAGAAGGAGATAGACAAGAGAAGAAGATGGAAGAAGGAAAAAACGAATAATGTGTAAAGTATAAAATTAAAAAGAAAAATTATAGGAACAGAGAATTAAGGAAAAACTGTGAAAATAAGGAAAAGAAGGAAATGAAGGAAGAGAATACAGATTAAAAAAAGATATTCAGAATAGTAATAGAGGAAGAGAGGCTTAAAATGACATAGATAGATAAAAAAAAGATAGATAATAAAGATGAAGATAAAGAAAAGAAAATAGGTTAGAGAAGGCCATTGATATAGGTAAAGAGTAAGAGGAAGAGAAGAAGGAAGAGGAGGAGGAGGAGGAGGAGGAGGAAAAAAAAAGAGGAGGAGGAACCGTGTCTGAAGGAAGAGAATACAGATTAAAAAAAGAGATTCAGAAGAGTAATAGAGGAAGAGAAGGAAGAGGAAGAAGAAGAGGAAGAAGAAGAGGAAGAAGAAGAGGAGGAGGAGGAGGAGGAGAAAAAAGAGGAGGAGGAACCGTGTCTGAAGGAAGAGAATACAGATTTAAAACAAGAGATTCAGAAGAGTAATAGAGGAAGAGAAGGAAGAGGAAGAAGAAGAGGAAGAGGAGGAGGAGAAGGAAAAAAAAAGAGGAGGAGGAACCGTGTCTGAAGGAAGAGAATACAGATTAAAAAAAGAGATTCAGAAGAGTAATAGAGGAAGAGAAGGAAGAGGAAGAAGAAGAGGAGGAGGAGGAGGAGGAGGAGAAAAAAAAAAGAGGAGGAGGAATCGTGTCTGAAGGAAGAGAATACAGATTAAAACAAGAGATTCAGAAGAGCAATAGAGGAAGAGAAGGAAGAGGAGAAGGAAGAGGAAGAAGAAGAGGAGGAGGAGGAGGAGGAGAAAAAAAAAGAGGAGGAGGAACCGTGTCTGAAGGAAGAGAAAACAGATTAAAACAAGAGATTCAGAAGAGCAATAGAGGAAGAGAAGGAAGAGGAAGAAGAAGAGGAGGAGGAAGAGAAGGAAGAGGAAGAAGAAGAAGAGGAAGAGGAGGAGGAGAAAAAAAAAGAGGAGGAGGAACCGTGTCAGAAGGAAAAGAATATAGAAAAAAAAAGAAGTGTCAAGGGTCAGGATAGAAAAATGAAGAAAAATGAAAGTGTTTGAAAAGGTAGCCGCTGTAGACGAGGCAAAGAGTAATGGAGGAGGAGAAGGAACAGGAGGAGGAGGAGGAGGAGGAGGAGGAGGAGGAGGAGGAGGAGGAGCCGTGTGGAGGAAGCATCTGTTGGGCGTCCGCTGGAGGTAAATTGTAGGCTTGAAGAAGATAAAAGCGACCATCACGCGAGGGAGGTATTAGTGAGACCAGGATGAGGATGGTATTGGTGGTAGTGGTGGTGGTGGTGTGGTTGTGGTGGAGAAAGGAGATAGTAACAACACCACAACTACCACCAGAACTACTACTACAACAACAACAACTACTACTACTACTACTACTACTACTACTACTATTTGAGCCTAACTTCTCCCTCCGTTCTTCCCACTACTAACTCTGCACCAAACTTTACCTTTTAGAACAATCAAATCGAGTTGCATACGTGTCCTGGTACCCAGCATATCACTCGTATTCCATGAACGGTTCGAATCTACCCATTTACTTGATTATGTGAAGGCGCACGACCCCCATAATTAGTACACACGTATATATATTAACATTAAATTATTTCACAGACTCGTTTGATCAGGTAAAGGTATGTTCCCGAAATTAGGTCTATCAAAGGAAATCATCAAAGAGACGCCGGGAAAATTTTGTGACGGACGCTGGTAGATTTTTTTTTGTAGATAACCTCCTTTTTTTGTTATTTTTCAGTCTGATCGAATTAACTGCGTCGATCAAAGGAAATATATCAAAAGGAAGCTGGCTGGCATATTATGATAGTGTGGGGGGGGAGGGGGAGTGTGTGGGAGGGAGGGGGGGATGGCTGTGTGTGTGTGTGTGTGTGTGTGTGTGTGTGTGTGTGTGTGTGTGTGTGTGTGTGTGTGTGTGTGTGTGTGTGTGTGTGTGTGTGTGTGTGTGTGTGTGTTGATATGTACGTTCTCTTTTTATATACTCTCATTTTCTTTCTTTCTTTCCTTCTTTCTTTCTTTCTTTCTTTCTTTCTTTCTTTCTTTCTATCAGTCAATCTATATATCTATCTATCTATCTGTTTCTTTTCTTTCGTTCGTTCTTTCCTATTTTCCTTCTTTCTTTTTGCATCCTTCCTTCCTTTCTTTTTTCCTTTTTTTTCATTTCTTTCTTTATCTTTCTCAATCTTTCCTTTTTTTTCTATCTATCTATCTATCTATCTATCTATCTCTCCTTACCAAACGAACCAATCAACAGGAAAAACACTCTCTCTCTCACCTTTTCACTTTCACACCTTTTCACTCCGTCTAATTAACAGGTGTGCGGGGGACGTGTGGGCAGGTGTGTGTGTCTAGCGAATCATGAGGTAATCAGGTGCTTGCATATATATATAATGGTCACTGATCGCATGTGTGGGATGGCGGGCGCCGGGGGAGGTTAATCATTAGTTTTTTTGTTTTGAAGGCGCATCGACCGAGCAGTGTGGTTGTGGGTGTGTGAGGGAGGGAGAAGGAGGGTGAGGGAGGGAGGTTGTGAGGGAGGGAAGGAGGGAGAGGGAAGCTTGAGTGTGAGGGAGCATTTGTGTGGTAGGGGTAGGGAGAGGAAAGAAGGGAGAGAAAGGAAAGGAGGGAGGCTGTGGATAGGGGTGGGAGAGAGAGAGGGAGATAAGGGTAAGGGAGGGGGAAGCTGGAGTGTGAGGGAGTATTTGTGTGGCAGGGGAAGGGAGAGAAAGGGAAGGAGGGAGGCTGTGTGGATAGGTAGGGAGAGGGAGTTTGGGGTGAAGGAGGGAGGGAGAGGGAGAAAAGGGAGGTATAGGGAGGGAGGGAGGCTGTGTATAGGAGTGAGAAAGAGCGAGGGAGATAAGGTTAAGGGAGGGAGAGAAAGGGAGAGAGGGAGGGAGAGGGATCATGTAATATGTGTTAAGGGGAGAGGAAAGAGAGGGGAGAGAGGGAGGCTGTGAATGGGTGAGGGAGAGGGAGGAAGGAAAACAGGGGTGAGGTTGGGAGAGAAAGGGAGAGAGGGAGGGAGAGGGAAGCAAAGGGAGCATATGCGTTAGGGGAAGGGAGAGGAAAGAAGAGAGAGGGAGGGAGAGAGGCTGCTTTCAATTATCTGTTTTTAATATATTTGAAGCACCATCTAATTCTTCATCCATTCATATTTCACAACATTCAACTTCCATTTCTCTCGTCCACTCTCGCCATCTCAATATCATGCAACTAACAATTTTTCCCTTCTTTTCAATTATCTTTTATTTATATTTGAAGCACTATCTAATTCTTCATCCATTCATATTTCACAACATTCAACTTCCATTTCTCTCGTCCACTCTCGCCATCTCAATATCATGCAACTAACAATTTTTCCCTTCTTTTCAATTATCTTTTATTTATATTTGAAGCACTATCTAATTCTTCATCCATTCATATTTCACATCATTCAACTTCCATTTCTCTCGTCCACTCTCGCCATCTCAATATCATTCACCCAACTCCATTTTCCCCCCTGCCTTTCAGTTCCATGACGCAACCTTCAATATATATGGCGGCGGTCGGTCGGTCGGTATATTCCAGCGCCCCCTGACACGCACGCCGCCAATAACCTTAAACATCCGCGCGCCTTTTTCCACAATATTTCAAAAAGAGAGTTTCTGGATTTCTGCGAAGCGCCGCGCCTTTCAACTCCACACTTTTCCCTCACTCGCTCGGGTTTCAAAGGGAGTTCGATTCTGTACGAGGCAAGTTTATGATTATTACTTCAACTTTTATTGTTATTCTCATTATTTTACTGTTATCATCATTTTTTATTCATGGTATGTATATGGGACAGACAGGCAAACGTGGTTATTTACGTATAGGCTAAGTACTGTAACACACACACACACACACACACACACACACACACACATTCACGCATCCTTTCTCCCCTCTCCTTACTCTCCGTCTCTCCCTCCCTTCCTCTTCCCCACCCCAATAAGCAGCCTCTCTCCCTCCCTCTCTCTTCTTTCCTCTCCCTTCCCCTGACGCATATAATCCCTTTGCTTCCCTCTCCCTCCCTTTCTCTCCCAACCTCACCCCTGTTTTCCTCCCTCCGTCTCCCCAACCCGTTCACGGCAAGAATGGTCGTGGAAAATATAGATGTAGATATAAAAGATACAATATAGGATTCGAGTGTAGGAGCGCTGAAAACTGGACGAGGTGAAATACAGGTAAATTAACAAATACAAATAAATAGAAATGGAAATACAAGAGTCTGCGTCACTGAGGATTTACTGAAACGTCGAGAGAGAGAGAGAGAGAGAGAGAGAGAGAGAGAGAGAGAGAGAGAGAGAGAGAGAGAGAGAGAGAGAGAGAGAGAGAGAGAGAGAGAGAGAGAGAGAGAGAGAGAGAGAGAGAGAGAGAGAGAGAGAGAGAGAGAGAGAGAGAGAGAGAGAGTGTGTGTGTGTGTGTGTGTGTGTGTGCTGGAGGGCTGGAAATTAACAAGGAGAATATAAGAAAATTAAAAAAAGGACTATTGATAAAATTTAAAATAGAGAAACAAACGTCGAGGAGGTGAAAGGAAGGGGAAGATAAAGTAAACTGATACTGATAAAATAAAAAAAGAATGAGATAAAGAAATTAATGATGAAAAGAATGAATGAAAACAATAAACAAAATAAATAAACAAAAATCAGGGAACTATTTGGAAGGGGGAAAATAACGATACTGATAAAATTAAATAAGAAAAAAAGTAAGATAAACAAATTAATGATGAAACAAATAAATAAAAAAAATAAACAAACAAAATAAATGGAAATCAAGGAACTATTTGGAAGGGAAAAGTAAAGCAGAATGTTAATAATAAATAAAACGAAGAAAAAACAATAAAGTAAACAAATAAACAAACAAACAAATGAATAAACAACAACAAAACAAAACAAGCGAACATCAAGAAACAGAAAAAAAAATAAAGTAGAATAAAACTGACCAGTAAAACAACAACAAAAAAAATAATATAACAAAAACAATCGCACAAATCAACACAATAACAAAAACAACAATTAAAACCAGTCAGGGTAACCCAATCTCTGCCAGCCATCGAGTCGTCGTGCCGCGAACCTGACTAACGTGTGGGAGAGAGTCGTTCCCCGCTTCCCCTCACCTGCCCGTGTTCCCTGGCCTACCTGTGACCGCTGATATACCTTCTTTGTCAATCGTGGCGAGGGAGGGAGCCACTTCTCTTGGTGAGGGAGGGAGGGGAGGAGAGGAATGGGGAAGGAGGGGAGATGAGGCAAGGCAAGGGAAGGGAAGGGAAGGGAAGGGAGGGAAAGGAAAGGAAAGAGAAGGAAAGGGAAAGAGAAAGAAGACAAGGGAAGAGAATAGAATAGAAGAGAAGAGAAGGAAAGGGAAGGGAGGCAAGGCAAGGCAAGGCAAACGAAGGGAAGGGAATGAAAGGAAAGGAAAGGAAAGGAAAGGGAAGAGAAGATAAGATAATAGAAGAGAAGAGAGAAGAGAAGGAAAGGGAAGAGAAGGGAAGGGACCAGTTAGCTCTTACCGGTTAGCTGTTGCCTCTGATGGGACTTTATTTGGTTATGTCGTTTGGTTTGGTTTCCTTTGTGTTGAGACTGTCATTCTGCTTCTCTCTTATCTTTGTTTGGTGACTCGCCTAACACCGAAAACCTTAACTCCAAACCCACTCGCAGAGGTCTTGTGGGTATATTACTCTCTGCTCTTGCTAACCTTACCTGACCTTACCTTACCTTACCTTACCTTTCCTAACCTTACCTAACCTTACCTTTTCTTACCTTACCTAACCTTACCTTACCTAACCTAACCTTACCTTACCTAACCTTACCTTGTCTTACCTTGTCATACCTTACCTTACCTTACCTTACCTTACCTTACCTAACCTTACCTAACCTTACCTTACCTTACCTAACCTTACCTTACCTTACCTTACCTAACCTTACCTTACCTAACCTAACCTTACCTTACCTAACCTTACCTTACCTTACCTTACCTTACCTTACGTTACCTAACCTTACCTTACCTCACCTTACCTAACCTTACCTTACCTAACCTAACCTAACCTAACCTATCCTTACCTAACCTAACCTTACCTTACCTAACCTTACCTTGTCTTACCCTACCTTACTTTACCTTACCTTACCTAACCTTACCTTGTTTTACCCTACCTTACCTTACCTTACCTTATCCTACTTTCCCTTCCCTTCCCTTCCCCTTCCTTTCACTTCCCTTCCCCTACTCTTTACTGTCCAGATCCCTTATGCAAGAGTTAACCAGCGTCTTCATTCTTTCATCCCTTCTGCTGGTGACCTCTGGAACAGCCTCTCTTTCATCAGTACTTCTTCCTACCCATGACCTGACCTCTTTAGTGCCCTTGAGCTGTCTCCCTTACTGAAAAAAAAATGATAAAGTAAAATGAAGTTTGTTATAATGTCTTCTTCTCGTCCTCCACCTCCTCCTCCTCTTCCTCCTCACATCTGCAGCTAAACTAATAGAATCGTGTTCCAGAGACATACTGTAACACGCTTCTGGTAATGGCTCTGCAGACGCGCCGCATGAGAGAGAGGGAGAGAGAGAGAGAGAGAGAGAGAGAGAGAGAGAGAGAGAGAGAGAGAGAGAGAGAGAGAGAGAGAGAGAGAGAGAGAGAGAGAGAGAGAGAGAGAGAGAGAGAAATGTGTGTGTGTGTGTGTGTGTGTGTGTGTGTGTGTGGTTAAGTTCAAATATATAGAGCAATATTTTCTATTTCCTTTCCTTTCCTTTCCTTTCCTTTCCTTCCCTTCCCTTCCCTTCCCTTCCTTCCTTCCCTTTTCTATCCTTCCTTCCTTCCCTCCTCTCTTTCTTCCTTCCCTTCCCTTCCCTTCCCTTCCCTTCCGTTCCTTTCCTTTCCTTCCCTTTCCTTCCCTTCCCTTCCCTTTCTATCCCCCCCTTCCCTTCCCTCCCCGTCTCTTCCCTTTTCTTCCCCTTCCCTTCCATTCCCTTCCCTTCCATTCCATTCCCTCCCTTCCTTCCCTTGTCTTGCCTCATCTCAGCTCTCCCTATCACACTTTACTTTCCCTTTCTTTCATTACATCATCACCTGTTCCCTCACCTGTGTCTCCTCCAAGCCTCTCTCGCGCCCCACTCCTCACACACGCGGTCTATGCCATCAAATAGGGCAACTTTATATGATCTCTCTTTATATTGCTATTTATACGAGTATTTTCTCTATTGGATCATAATTTTTCGGGTATATTTTTTTTATATATATTTTTCCCACTACTACTACTACTACTACTGCTACTACTACTACTACCACTACTACTAGGTCCATCACTCACTTTTATGGTTCCTCGCAAGCATATAATTATCCATAGCAATCGATACACACACACACACACACACACACACACACACACACACACACACACACACGCAGTTGGTAATTTCGTCAGTCTGTCAGTTAGTTTGTTTATATGTCAGTCAGTCAGTCAGTCAGTCAGTCAATCATTTATTCAGTCAGTCATTCATATCCATATTTTTTTCATCTAGATTAGCTTAACTTTCCACCACCATCACCACCACCGCCACCACCACCACCACCACCACCACCACCATCACCACCACCACCACCTCCACCACCACCACCATCGCCAGTCTTAATTTTATCGTGACCTTTCTGGTAATTCGACGCTGGGCTGCCGATATCGAGGTTTGGGAGGCGATAAAGTGGGCGGTAAAGTTCACGGGGAAATAATGCGTCTGGGTGTAGGGGTGTGCAGGTGTGTATATAAGGGGGGAGGTGTGGACTTAAGTGTGTGTGGAGGGGAGATAGATGTGTGTGTGTATGGGAGATGTGTGTGTGTGTTTGTGTGAAGAGAGGGGGGGATATGTGGATTAGGTGTGTGTTGGGAGAGGAGGAAGGTGTGTTTGGGGGTATGGAGGTGATAGAGGGAAGGAGGTGAGGAATAGGTGTGTGAGTGTAGGGAGTGTAGGGAGGTGTGTGTGTAGGTGTATGTGTATAGGGGAGTCAGATATGTGTTTGTTTATGTAGGTGTGTGGGAAGGTGTGGGGAGTGATGGGGTGTAGAGAAGAGGGTAAGACTATTGGGTGTAAGTGTAAGGGTTGCAAGAGGAGGCATAAGCGTGAGTGTTTGTGTGTGGGTGTGGGAAGGGGTGAGGAGAGACAGAGGTGGGCGTGTTGCAAGTGTTGTGTTGTGGGTGGAGAAGGGAGAGGAAGGGACAGGGATGGGCGTATAGCAAGGTTGAAGTGTGGGTGGAGGAGGGAGAGTAAGGGAAGGGACAGGGCTGGGCGTGTGGCAAGGGTGGTGTGGATTGTGGAGGAGAGAGAGGAAGGGAAGGGACGGGGTGGGTGTGTATCAGGGATGAAGTATGGGCGGCGAGGGAGAGGAAGCGTGATCATTAACACTCCGCACATTAGCATCACTGAGGGGGAGGCGCCGAAACAACACCTGGATGGCAGCCCGCTCTGTTAAACCGCGTACCGCCCCGTCGCGTCAGGGCGCTACTGGGAACGGTTACAGGGAACTCTGGTCACGTTATGGCCTTGAGTACAGTGTTTTAAAAGTGTGCTGTTACAAGCAATGGGTCACGTCACTTAGCACCGTGGGCCAAGGCTTCGTCCCCCAGATAAAAGTTGGGCCGTGAGCGGGGACCATGTTTCTTAATGGTCCCTCCAAGCGAGAAAAATGAGAAAAAATCACCCCTCACACAAACCATTTCATAATATATATCAAAGCATTTGTGATCAGATTATGTATCATCTATTTTAGGGGGTTTATATCATGGCACAAATTTGGCCCGTCGCTGCTACACGGTAAAGCCACAAATTTGGCCCGTCGCTGCTACACGGTAAAGCCACAAATTTGGCCCGTCGCTGCTACACGGTAAAGCCACAAATTTGGCCCGTCGCTGCCTTAATATAGATTTCTGTGAGGAAGTGTGTGTTATATACTTTGACAGATTTGATTATAATTCATCACGGGTATTGGTGCCTGCCCCCCCCCCCACCCCCACCCCACCCCTCCTCATGACAGTTAACTCACCCCCCCCTCGGCCACCTCTGCGACAGGAAGCATTGGTCACATTATCATATTACTGTGAATTGGTTGCGCACATAAAAGCTTTACTGGGAAAGAGTCAGGCACATATTGCTGCGAACAGGTTGTGTTGCCGTTTTAGTGTTGCTGTGTACAGTTAGGATGTTTGTTGATGTTAGAGCGGGTGCTGTGAACAAGTTGAGCGACTCACAATTCAGCATTACTGTGAGCAACAAAGGGGGGCTTCGTGGTGCAGTGGTTAGCACACTCGGCGCACAACCAAGAGAGCCCGGGTTCGATTCCCGGGCGGTGTGGAAAAATTTGGGCGGCTTTTCCGATACCCTACGCCCCTGTCCACCGAGCTGTGAATGGGTACTAGGTATTAATCGGGGGTTGTGTCCCGTCTCCTGGGATCTGTTTCCTTCTCCTATAATTCCTTCCCCTTCTGTCTCTCTCCGGCATATGACCACAGATGTTGCGCCGACTAAACGAAACTTTCCAACTGTGAGCAACAACAAACTAATACGTAGAACATGCAGATAACACCGGACAGTTATAGTGAACCGGTATTGTGAGCAGGTTGGTAACACTGTATTGGTATAGTGAACGGGTTGGCCAGAGTGAAGTATTAGTGATGAGACAGTGTTGCCAGCCGCCACGCCCGGTCGAGGCAGGCTGGCGGGCAGCAGCGGCGTCGTGCAGTGTGTGCCTGGCGGGAACAGGTGCGCCGTAACTCATCAGGCAGACAAAGGCAGGAGGGAGGGAGGGAGGGAAGACGCTGGGAGATAAGGAAATAACCAAGGAAATATGTTAATGTTCCTATAACGAAAACTAATAAACAATACGTTTTACTTAATTTAACTTAACAAAATATATATTAAAAAGCTCCTAACAGTCAGTAGATATAACCATGTAAAAACAATATTAGTGTCAAGGAGTGTATTTAGATGAGTAATAACAAATAATTCGTTCTTACACAACACAATTCATCCCCAGTAAAAGTAACTATATGAATTCCTAACAGCCATTACAGAGGAGAATTATTAAATGGGTAAACACATATTCAGATAACATAATATGCATAACACTAATATAATCTCATCAAAATCCAGCACCAGAGACAAGATGTGAAAGAATAACAAAAATCAAAACGAACCAATATAGAAAATCGTGATTGTGTGTTTCTCTCGTGGTATCGGAAAAGATGCATTGCTCACGTCTGGACGCAGCGAAGGGTGACTGTTGTATCGATCAAGAGTGTGAGGAATGTGAGGCTGGGAAGGAGGGAGGGAGGAAGGCAGGGGGGAGGAGGAGAGAGAGTGACAGGGTAGAAGGAACACACGTGACTTGTCTTGTGAGGTTTCAGAATTGTCATTGAGGCTCGTGTGTGTGTGTGTGTGTGTGTGTGTGTGTGTGTGTGTGTGTGTGTGTGTGTTGAAGGGAGAACGGAATGCAAGATATGTTCTATAGTAAATACCATGTCTATTTGATTCTAAAGACCCATATTCTCAAACATATTGGGACTTACACACCTGCATTTGTTAAGTCTTACGAAGAGGTTGAGTTAGTATTTCCACGGGTAGTTTTGTGAGTCCAGCGATAATCTGACGAGACTTCTGAACTATGAATGTGGAAAACACCCATGATAACCAACTAATCTCCCTTGTGGCCTTAAAAATCGCTTTTGTGAGGGCCGAAAGTGTCTCAGAATACCAGCCTAAGAGCGGGCTAAGAACTAAGGTTACATATGTGTCTCTGGGAATGCGTGGGGGGGGGGGGGGTAATTTAGGAGTTTCACGATCCATCCACTGACCAGGGGAAACTTAAGAATCTCGCTGCCCAGAAAATGCCTCGATAATTACCTGTCTTATTAAATCTTTTTGTAACGTTCAAGTACATAAAAAAATAATTGTAGACTAGCTTTTCCCTATTCTTTTCTTTATTTTTAAATGAAGAAAAGTGTTGTATATTAGGAATGAGTTGACCCAGCGTAGAAGTGTTGCTGGAAAGTTTGGTCACGTTACGGCGTTAGTGCGATTACGTTATGGTTTGATTAAGAATGGGTCAGGTCACATAGATAGGCCTTAAGGATAATGTAAAAAATAAGTTCACACAAACCTGCAGAGGTCAATACTGTATTTTTTTTTCTCCTACCTGCTTAACCTCACACAATTACTCCTTAAATGACACTCCTCTAAGCAGGTCTGGGCGTGAGAGAGACTTAGGAGTTCTCGTGAGCGCTGACCTCCGTCCTAGGGCTCAATGCATTTAGGCTATTAAACTCCTACCCTCCATTTTCACTTGCCCAGTATTTAACTTTCAATGTTTTAATTAGTTTCATGCTAACTTTCCCATCCCACCACACCACCGCATGCTTAAAGCCCAGTGTGACGAAAAGGAGCACCGGAGCCTTGCGCGCAATAGACTATACCCCCAACTTCACCTTACCTAACCTTTCCATAGTCTCCCTTTACTCACGTCTCCTCCGTTCTCTGCATCACAAGGGCCGGAGATGAGCACTGAGGTCACGCGTAGCAATAGAGTATGTCCCTAACCTTACCTAACTTTACCATAGTTTTCCCTATACTAACGTCTCCCCTCCGTTTTCTACAGAGGGCATGTGAGAGAAAATGTGCACCAGCGAATGGGAGGGATTACTGGAGCGTCGGCTGGCGATGCTCCCAGGCTCGCGCGACCCCGGAGGCGGACCCATTCTCGTGATCCCGCTGCCCCAGGACCCCAGCCAGCACGACTCCGGGGGCATCTCCGCCACCGTCAAGTACCTCAAGACCATCCCAAGGTAACCCATCCCCCCAGAGAGGTCTATTGAGAGGAGAATGAGTGTGTGCAAGAGTTAGCGATGAGGAGGGTTTATGAGGGATGAACTGAGTGAAGTAACTCCTCCTACTCCTCCTCCCCCCAGCGTGAGTGCCCGGGAGCGCGGCTGGGTGGTGGTGGTGGACGCGCGGGTGTGCCACTACCGCCTTGTCAAGCCCACCGTCAGCACCGTCCGCGCCGCCCTGGGCCACCTGCGTCACCTGTTCGTCGTGCGGCCGGAGGGGTTCTGGGACAAGCAACGCGTGGACTGCCGCAAGAGTGAGGTTGACAGCCAGGTGAGGGGATAAGGATGGGGGTACTCTTGCAAAGTGGTCGTATTTTAAGACATTTCACTGCCCAAGAACACATATTTGTCAAGGCTTTCGTAGGAGTTGTGGGCATTTCCAGGGGTAGTTTTATGACCCTGGTGGTAGTCTGACCCTTCTTCTGTACCGTGAACCTAAGGAAACACTCATTAGAACCCGACTGACCCCCTCTTTGACCTTTAGAAATAGGTGATGTGTCTTGTAATACCAATCCTTATGTTCTTAGCTTATGTTCTAATATCGCTTTTCCTCCCCTCCACCCCTCCCCTACACCCCCGGGCCCCCTACCCCTCTACCCCCTGCAGCCCATCTTCGTGACGGTGAGCAAGCTGGCGCGTCACATGGAAGCGTCACAGCTGCCGGTGGAGCTGGGTGGAACGCTGGAGTACGACCACATGGCCTGGCTCAAGACGCGCAAGGTGTGTGTGTGTGTGTGTGTGTTGGTGTGGTGTGTGGTGTGTGTGTGTTGGTGTGGTGTGTGGTGTGTGTGTGTGTGTGTGTGTGTTTACAGCAGTCAGCTCAAGGGCATAAAAAAAGAATCAATAATGAAAATAAAAAACACGCTAATCATTGCTCCTAAAAAAAGTTAGAGGAGTTGCCGAAAGAAGTCAATTTCGGGAGGGGGAGGAGTGTGTGTGTGTGTGTTCTTTATAGCTCTTTCATAGTGTTTTTTTTCCCTCCGTAAATTGTAAGGACTGTTTTTAGATACTCATAAAATTAACGATATCTCTCTACTTTTCTTTATTCACATTTCTCCTTATTTTCTCTTTCCTTCTCTCCTTTCTCCTCGTCTTTTTCCTTTTCGTCATTCGCTTTCTCTACCTCTCCTTCCGTGTTCCCTTCCTCCTCTTCTTCATCGTCATCCGCCTCTTCCTTCGCCTCTCCTTTCTCCGTCTCCTCCTCCTTCGCTCTCTCCTCCTCACTCTCTCCTTTTCTTCTTTCTCCTCCTCTACCTCCTCCCTCTCTCCCCTCTTCCTCCTATTCTTCGCTCTCCCCCCCCTCTCTCCTCCTCTTCCTCGCTCTCTCCTTTTCTTCTTTCTCCCTTCCTCTTCCTCCTATTCTTCGCTCTCCCCCCCCCTCTCTCCTCCTCTTCCTCGCTCTCTCCTTTTCTTCTTTCTCCTCCTCCGCCTACTCCTCTCTCCCTTTTCTCTTTTCCTTCTTTTTCCCCCTCCTCCTCCAGGCATATGAGGAGTTCGTGGACGAATGTGAGCGGGCCCGGCGTGACCTGGAGACCCTACAGGTGGAGCTGAGACGCGAGGAGCCGTGCAGCCGTGCCTCCACCCTCCACGACCTGCTCTCCGTCAACACCACCACCTACACGACCATCACCGCCAGGCCGTCCATCATCTTCAACATGGGTACGGGTGTCTGGCGTGCTCGGAGGGTCGTCAGAGAGTAGTTGTGTTTATGGTGTGTCTGTGTGGTAGATGTTTACTAGCTAATTTGACTGATTCAGGAATTCTAATTGAAAAGTGGATCGTTTGCAGATATTGGAGACTGCTGTGTGATAGTGGCGTATATTTTGCTGGTCATGGGAAAGTATCGAACACCTCCTATGGGTCATGGGAGTAGGATTAAAGGGAAACTTATATACAGACATTGAATTGTGTTTGAATGTTTTTTAAAAGTGGGCGTTCGATATTTTTGGGAGTAGGATTAAAGGGAAATTTATATACAGACATTGAATTGTGTTTATGAATGTTGTTTAAAAGTGGGCGTTCGATATTTTAGGGAGTAGTATTAAAAGGGAAATTATATAGACATTGTGTTGTTTATGAATGGTGTGGCTGCTCCTTTTCCATGTCAGCTGTGGGATTGTAAGACAGTGATGGGTGGTGACAAGGGGTGGAATGACTAACTCACCAGCCAGATCATTAGCCAACAGGAAGTTAGCGTGAGGAATGGGCAAGGACTTGTCATCACTGCCAGCAACGGTCACTGTTCCCCTGACAAGCAGACAATTAAGGTGGACCTTAGCCAGTGGTACGGGGAAGGTCTGGTGAAAATCCTTAAGAAAAATAGGGGAGCGACCCCTGGAGAGATAGCACTTCTATGGGTATAACGAGCCAGTGGAGAATTACCAGAGAATGCGATACCCACAATACGCACGCAAGAACTGGCAAAGGAGTACTCGTTAGAGTTTGGACTGATCAAGTTATTATCGAGCGAGTGAATTAGATTCGGAACGTCGCTGGTTCCGTGAGAAGTGAAAGATGAGTCAGTAGCTTAGTGGGGAGGAAGTGCTCCACCAGGAATATTCGAATAGGCTGTAGCGTAATTTAAGCACTGCGATGTACTGGTAAACGCCTCTACACCGGATCCTCGTGTAGGGAGTTTTTTTAAAGGCACAGTTAACCACACGCTCAATCACGACGCACACGCAGCAACTGAACAACTCTTAAGACAGTGAACTCACAGAAAATTCACACAAAAAAATATATTTAGGGTGAAAATACACAAAAATATCACTGGGTTGAAAATACACAAAAAATATTAGTCTGAAACAAAAATATCACTGGGTTGAAAATACACAAAAAATATTAGTCTGAAAGCACAGAGTTTAGTCACAGAAGGAGTGAGACAACAATCGTTTAGCAACAAAAGCACTAACAATAGATTATCCCGGACAGGCCCCCAAAAATGTTACGAGCACTCAGTAGCTTGTCTTGGGGAATTTTGTTTAGTGACCGAACACTCGAACATTTGAAAGGTGATGGAAAGAGTGAATTAGCTTAACCTTAATTTAATATAACTAACAAAACAAAAAGCCTAACCTTAATTTAATATAACTAACAAAACAAAAGCATATCATGAAATCCACCACCTGTGGCAAGTGAAAAGAAGTGATCTTGCCGTACGGATAATGCTTAATGCAACATTTAATGGCAATACTCTAAGACAAGACAATAGTAAACTCTAATAAATGAATTCTAACACAAAACCACATGTACACAAGAAGATAGCACAAAACACGAAATACATAACACAATAACAAATACACGAGATTCACCACCAGAAATGAGAGTCAGTATCACTGGACACAAGCGTCTCACAGTATGCTTACAGACGAAGGAAGATGGACACCACGGCTTTAAATCCTTATTCCTCGGGAGGGAAGAGGCACCTCAGCTACCTGGGAGACGACTGCTTGGAGTGGCGCGGCGAGGTATGCACGTCATCTCGCAATAGCCCGAGGTTGCGTCAGTTGTAGGTTCAGTGAAGCAAGCCGGCGAGATCTCGAATCAGTGCCGGGTGTTCTCCCGAGCTGAGAGGATAACAAGTAACCAGCAGTGGGAGTGTTTGGGACAACAAGTAACAGCCCGGTAATACGTAGGGGAGAGTGCGAGGCTTGTGATAACGAGAAAGAAGAATAGGATAGATAAAATAAGAAGAGGAAAAGTAGGAAGGGAAGAAGGAGAAAATGGGGAGGTAAGGAGAAGGGAAAACAAATGATGAAAGGAAGAAAAGACAAGGAAAAGAAGCGTAGGAAAGAGAAAATAAGAAGAGAAAAGGAGGAAGGGAAGAAGGAGAAAATGGGGAGGTAAGGAGAAGGGAAAACAAATGATGAAAGGAAGAAAAGACAAGGAAAAGAAGCGTAGGAAAGAGAAAATAAGAAGAGAAAAGAAGGAAGGAAAGACGGAAGGAGAAAATAAAGAGGTAGAAAGGGAAAAGAAATGACGAAAGGAGAAAGAAGAGGAGGAAAGAGGAAATAAGAAGAGGAAAAGGAGGAAGGAAAGACGGAAGGAGAAAATGAGGAAGTAGGGAGAAGGGAAAACAAATAACGAAAGGAAGAAAATACAAGGAAAAGAAGCGTAGGAAAGAGTAAAGGAAGATATGAATAAGATAGCAATGACTGACTGACTTACTAACTGACTAACTACTTACCTGTCTGCCTTGCCTCCCTGCCTACCTGAACGACCCTTATGTTACGCCTATACCAACCAGGAGCCTCCCTTCTTCCCTTACCTTCTATGTACCCGTTTACCTTAGTGCTGAGTGCTGGTCGTTCCCTTATGTTACGTCTATACCAATCAGCTGTTTCTCTTCTTCCCTCTCTTCCTACCTTCTTTTCTAATGGAGTCTGGTTGGTATTGTAAGACACCTTCGCTTATCACATTAACAATTTCTAAAGGTTAAACAGGAGGTCAGTCGGGTTCTAATGAGTGTTTCCTTAGGTTCACGGTACAGAAGAAGGGTCAAACTAACACCAGGGTCATAAAACTACTCCTGGAAATGCCCACAACTCCTACGAAAGCCTTGTCAAATGTGTGTTCTTGGGCGGCGAAATGTCTTATGAAACGACCCTTTACCTGAGTGCTGACTGGTCGTTCCGCAGGCCAGGAGGTGCTGAAGGTGCTGGAGATGGACGAGGAGTCGGGGTTCAGGGTGTGCGAGGGGCAGGGTGACGCGGCGGAGGCGGCGTCTAGGGTGCGGGCCATGCTGCACGACCTTCACCTCCTCACCACCGCCGTCGAGGCCTGCTGGAGGAGGCTCAACACCGCCCTCGACACTTATATGCAGGTGAGTCTTGTTCCCCGATGGTCCTGGCTTTGTATACGTGTTCTGGCGGGAATAGTGGAGTACCTAGTCATTCTACTCCCTCTCTCCTCCACCTTAACCTATACTCATTCTTCTCTCTCTCTCTCTCTCTCTCTCTCTCTCTCTCTCTCTCTCTCTCTCTCTCCTCCACCTTAACCTCATCTTTATCCTCGCTCTCTCCTTCTCCATCACGAAAGCCTTGTTAAATGTGTGTGATTCGACGCTGAAATGTTTAAGAATATGATCCTAAACGAATCCTGTAGGAGTGTGTGGAGGAGTGGAGGTACATGGATGTATTCTGGAGGCGTGAGTGGGCGGAGGGAGTGCTGTGCCTTGTGGAGGAGTGGAGGTGTGTGGGTGTATTCTGAAGGCGTGAGTGGGTGGAGGGAGTGCTGTGCCTTGTGGAGGAGTGGAGGTACATGGATGTATTCTGGAGGCGTGAGTGGGTGGAGGGAGTGCTGTGCCTTGTGGAGGAGTGGAGGTGTGTGGGTGTATTCTGAAGGCGTGAGTGGGTGGAGGGAGTGCTGTGCCTTGTGGAGGAGTGGAGGTACATGGATGTATTCTGGAGGCGTGAGTGGGTGGAGGGGGTGCTGTGCCTTGTGGAGGAGTGGAGGTGTGTGGATGTATTCTGGAGGCGTGAGTGGGTGGAGGGGGTGCTGTGCCTTGTGGAGGAGTGGAGGTACATGGATGTATTCTGGAGGCGTGAGTGGGTGGAGGGAGTGCTGTGCCTTGTGGAGGAGTGGAGGTGTGTGGATGTATTCTGAAGGCGTGAGTGGGTGGAGGGGGTGCTGTGCCTTGTGGAGGAGTGGAGGTGTGTGGATGTACTCTGAAGGCGTGAGTGGGCGGAGGGAGTGCTGTGCCTGACGCTGTGTCCCGGCAGGTTCGGGAGCTGGAGTCAGAGATGAACGACATCGGGCAGTGGCTGGTGTCGGCGGGGCAGACGCTGCTGGCGGAGACGAGCATTGGCACCACCACGGACCAGGCGGAGGCGCTGCTCAGGGAACACGAGGCCATCGAGCTCAAGTGTCGGGTAAGGTCAAGGACTCTACTATTAAAGGTCACCGTACAATGGCAATGTGGTTGGTTGAATAGGTGGGTGGGTGTTTGGTTGGTTGGCTCACGCCCTCCCACCCTCAGGAGACATACGGGCGATGGGCGGGACTGCGTTATCGGGTGGAGGACGCCTTGGACCGCGGAGACGGGGACCTGCGTGCCTTGGCTGATCACCGCACCACCACCACAGACCTGCGCTCCCTCAAAGACTACACCGACACCCTCGTCAGGTGAGTCTTGGGGCGGGACTTCTCTCATTGCCTCCACACACACACACACACACACACACACACACACACACACACACACACACATCTCTTTCTCTACACTTTCCCAGCTCCTCTTCCTCCCCAAACCCTCTTGAAACATCCTCCCTCCTTCCCTCCTTCTCCCCAACTCATCTTCCTCCCCACATCCTCCTTCTTCCTTACACCTCCTCACCTCCTACTCCTTCCCACATCCTCCCTCCTTTCCTCCTCCTCCCCAACTCATCTCTCTTCCCACATCCTCGTAACACATCATCCCTACACCCACACCCACACCCACACCCCGCCTTACGCCTCTCCCTCCCTCCCCACAGGACCTTCGCGTCACGCCTGGACCGCCGGCGCACCCTCATTTTGGCCTCCGTCAGATTCCACCGCATCGCCCACCAGATGGCGGAGCGCTGCCACATCCTGCTGCAACCCTACCGCTGGCTGCCCCACACCGAGGACGTGGAACCCCTCAAGAAGACCCTCAGGGAACTCACTGCCAGAAAGGAGGCCATTGGTGGGTCCTGTAGGAGTGGGTGAGGGAGGGTGTGCTCAGAGGGACTTGTGGAAGCGGGTGCAGGAGGAGGTCTTCGGTGGGTGTTCTGCAGGAGGGAGTGAAGGAAAGGGGCGTTCTGGGTGACTTGTGGAAGGGGATGCAGTCATTGGTGGGTCCTGTAGGAGGGAGTGAGGGAGGGTGTGTTCTGGGGGACTTGTGGAAGGGGATGCAGTCATTGGTGGGTCCTGTAGGAGGGAGTGAGGGAAGGGTGTGTTCTGGGGGACTTGTGGAAGGGGGTGCTGTCTTTGGTGGGTCCTGTAGGAGGGAGTGAGGGAGGGTGTGTTCTGGGTGACTTGTGGAAGGGGGTGCAGTCATTGGTGGGTCCTGTAGGAGGGAGTGGGGGAGGGTGTGTTCTGGGTGACTTGTGGAAGGGGGTGCTGTCTTTGGTGGGTCCTGTAGGAGGGAGTGAGGGAGGGTGTGTTCTGGGTGACTTGTGGAAGGGGTGCAGTCATTGGTGGGTCCTGTAGGAGGGAGTGGGGAGGTGTGTTCTGGGTGACTTGTGGAAGGGGGTGCTGTCTTTGGTGGGTCCTGTAGGAGGGAGTGGGGGAGGGTATGTTCTGGGTGACTTGTGGAAGGGGGTGCTGTCTTTGGTGGGTCCTGTAGGAGGGAGTGAGGGAAGGGTGTGTTCTGGGTGACTTGTGGAAGGGGGTGCAGTCTGTGGTGGGTCCTGTAGGAGGGAGTGAGGAGGGTGTTCTGGGTGACTTGTGGAAGGGGTGCAGTCATTGGTGGGTCCTGTAGGAGGGAGTGAGGAGGTGTGTTCTGGGTGACTTGTGGAAGGGGGTGCAGTCATTGGTGGGTCCTGTAGGAGGGAGTGAGGGAGGTGTTCTGGGTGACTTGTGGAAGGGGTGCAGTCATTGGTGGGTCCTGTAGGAGGGAGTGGGGAGGTGTGTTCTGGGTGACTTGTGGAAGGGTGCTGTCTTTGGTGGGTCCTGTAGGAGGGAGTGGGGGAGGGTGTGTTCTGGGTGACTTGTGGAAGGGGGTGCAGTCATTGGTGGGTCCTGTAGGAGGGAGTGGGGGAGGGTGTGTTCTGGGTGACTTGTGGAAGGGGGTGCAGTCATTGGTGGGTCCTGTAGGAGGGAGTGAGGGAGGGTGTGTTCTGGGTGACTTGTGGAAGGGGGTGCAGTCATTGGTGGGTCCTGTAGTAGGGAGTGAGGAGGTGTGTTCTGGGGACTTGTGGGAGTGCAGTCATTGGTGGGTCCTGTAGGAGGGAGTGGGGGAGGGTGTGTTCGGGGGGACTTGTGGAAGGGGGTGCAGTCATTGGTGGGTCCTGTAGGAGGGAGTGAGGGAGGGTGTGTTCTGGGGGACTTGTGGAAGGGAGTGCAGTCATTGGTGGGTCCTGTAGGAGGGAGTGAGGGAGGGTGTGTTCTGGGTGACTTGTGGAAGGGGGTGCAGTCTGTGGTGGGTCCTGTAGGAGGGAGTGAGGGAGGGTGTGTTCTGGGTGACTTGTGGAAGGGGGTGCAGTCATTGGTGGGTCCTGTAGGAGGGAGTGAGGGAGGGTGTGTTCTGGGGGACTTGTGGAAGGGGGTGCAGTCTGTGGTGGGTCCTGTAGAAGGGAGTGAGGGAGGGTGTGTTCTGGGTGACTTGTGGAAGGGAGTGGGTCTGATTTTCTATGTAAATCTATGTAAAACCTTTCACTATTTCCTTCCCCTTGTCATCTTTCTCAATCCACCTCACTCACTCACCTTTACCTGCTTCCACTTTTCTCTAGTTCACCCTTCCCTTAATACATTTTTACATTATCCATTCATCTTGTTCTTCATCTCACTCCTCACGATTCCCTCCCCCGCTCCTTCCTTCCTCCAGTTATCTCACTCATTCTCTCTCCCTCCCATGCCCCCTGCAGACTACCTTTCCCCTTCTCCCTCATTCCTCCCTCTCCTCCCTTTCTCACTCCTTTCCTCCCCACTCCTTCCTTCTCCACTCCTTCCTTCCCCCAATCATCCTTCTCCCTCCTTCCCTCACCCTCTCCCACGCCTCCCACAGACTACCTCGCCTCTGAAGGAACACGTGCCGGGGAGAAGCTGCTGGACCTCCTGACGGTGGGCGTGAAGGACCTCTCGGGGCGGGACATCACCCCGGACTACACGGCGGAGCTTAACCACGTGCATGGCCTCCTGACGGCACAGCAGGAGCACTACAGCAGGGCGGCGCGTCAGGCGGACCTCCATAAACTGAGGTTACAGCAGAACATCCAGCTGCTTACGTGTCAGAGGGATGTGAAGCAGGTGGGTTGGTGGGATGTAGGTGGATGGGTGGGTGGAGTGTGGTGTGGTAGGGGGTGTGGAAAGGTGTATGAGTTTGTGTGTGTGTGTGTGTGTGTGTGTATCTTTCTATGTATATCTGTGTGTATAGTTTTATGTATGTGTGTGTGTGTGTGTGTGTGTGTGTGTGTGTGTGTGTGTGTGTGTGTGTGAGGGTGGCTGAAAAGGGGATTTGGGGTCATACAAGACCTTTTTTTCCTTACCTTTTCCATCCCCAACCTCCTCCCCTTCCCCTGTCACCCAAACAAGACTTCCCTCCTCACATTTACCCTTCCCCACCTTCTCCCTCCTCCCCTGTCACCCCAACAAGACTTCCCTCTCACATTCCTTCCCTCCTCCCCTGTCACCCCAACAAGACTTCCCTCCCCCACCTTCTCCTCCCCTGTCACCCCAACAAGACTTCCCTCCTCACAGTTACCCTTCCCCACCTTCTCCCTCCTCCCCTGTCACCCCAACAAGACTTCCCTCCTCACATTTACCCTTCCCCACCTCCCCCCTCCTCCCCTGTCACCCCAACAAGACTTCCCTCCTCACATTTACCCTTCCCCACCTTCTCCCTCCTCCCCTGTCACCCCAACAAGACTTCCCTCCTCACATTTACCCTTCCCCACCTTCTCCCTCCTCCCCTGTCACCCCAACAAGACTTCCCTCCTCACAGTTACCCTTCCCCACCTTCTCCCTCCTCCCCTGTCACCCCAACAAGACTTCCCTCCTCACAGTTACCCTTCCCCACCTTCTCCCACTTCCGTGTACCGTGTAACGGTCCGAATGTGAGTGAACGAGAATGTGAGTAAGTCAGTGAGTAACAGAGTGAGTAAGTTTAAGCGAGTGCATGAATGAACGAGAGAATGTAAGTCGGTGAGTGACAGAGTGAGTATAGGTGTGAGCGAGTGGGAGCGTGAATGAGTGAGAGTGAATGAGTGAAAGAGTGAATGGGTGGCTGAGGAATGTAAGTGCGTAAAAGGTTATGAGAAGATAACTCGGCGAGCGAATGAGCGAATATATGAACGAGAGTTACTGAAATCCCTCATCTCAAAGCCTCGAACCCCTCCAAGAAACCAATAACTAGTTAGTTAGATAGGTAGGGTTTGATTGTAATGCCGAGAGGGAGTCACGTGAAGAAGGGGGAGGAGCTTAGCGAGGAGCAGAGGCGAGAAGGCGAGGGCAAGGAGACCCACGGGTTAGTGAGGAAACAAGCACCACTGCAGCAAGACACAAGCTTGAGAGACGCGAGGAGACGAACACCCCAACAGCAAGGAAAGGCAGCGAGAAAACACCGAGAAGCGGGCTGGTCAGAGAGTTGTCCATCTCTCCACTCAGCCCCCGACCCACACACCACCCACGGCCTGCTGTGTGAGGCGGGCTAGTCAGGAGACGAGCAGCAGGAAGCAAAGAAAGGCAGCGAGTTGGAGTTGAGTGAGAGAGGTGTCCATCTCTCCACTCAGCCCCCCCCCCCCCGAAAAACCACCCACGGCCTGCGGTGTGAGACTGACTACAGGATGGGAACTTGTATGGCGGGGTAACCTGCCCCTCGACTGCCCTGGGGGCCGAAATACCACTGCCCAAGCTGCTCCCTACATCAAAGGGCGCCCGCCTCTCCACACCACCCGAGCCGCTCCGTCTCCACATCAAGCGGCGCCCGTCTGTCCATCACCAGGACCGCCCATTCCCATCGTGGACGTCCCCTGCCGAGCCAGACACTCACGCCAGCTCCTGCTTCTCCGCCTCCAGCAACCAGAGCTAAGCATTCTGTGTATTCCCCAAATCTCCCTTGTGCCGGTAGCTAGCTAGATTAGAGGCCTACAGCCTGTCAGTCATTCATTTTTTTTATTTTTATTAGTACTCCGCTAACCTTTGCAAAAGGAAACTAAATACATATTTATATACAACCTTACAGTGAGTGTTATCATTTGGAGCCTGTTTTGCTGCCCATTTGAGATTACTGAACCCTTACACACATCCCCCCCCCATAGTACATTATCACCATCCAGTTTCTTAATGCTGTCTCACAAGTGGTTCACACGGAAATCCTCCCACCTTCCATAATTAATCACACAAGTAACGCCCTTCTGGTCACAAACTTCGGAACGAGTGTTCACTTGTCCTGAGGCCTTAACATCCGGGACCAGCGCTCGACGACTACCACGCTACCACATACCATCATAACCCTAGTGGTCGTTAAAAAGGGATGTAGCTTTATTTATTTTCTTGCCACGCTACACCTGTAACACCCTTCTCTCTCCCCTTCCTCACAGGCGCACCGATGGCTGAGGGCGCTGCTGGAGGCTCTGGTCAAGGCTCACTCCCACGTTGGCAGGTCCTCGGAGGAGATACGGAAACTTAAGTCGGAGCACCAGCACTTCCAGGTGTGTGTGTGTGTGTGTGTGTGTGTGTGTGTGTGTGTGTGTGTGTGTGTGTGTGTGTGTGTGTGTGTGTGTGTGTGTGTTCTACCATCATCTGTACCACTCACAAGCCCTCATCCTCTTTCTCATTCCCCTTTTCTCTTCTTTCCTATCTTCTCTCCTCACAAACCCTCACCACTAGCCCTCATCTTCACCCTCATACTCTCCCTCTCTTCCACCATGGACTGATCACATGCTGGGCTCTTGACTGATAGCCCTCCCTCCCTGCCCTCCCTTACTCACTCTCAACTCTCTCCTCCAGCACTCACCCTGTCTTCCCCCCTTCAGGACACAGCCGCGGGGACCTTCGAGTACGGTTATGAGTCTGCCCGCGCGGCCCTGCTGGTGGAGAAGTCTGCAGGCGGGTCGGTGCTGTGCGAGAGCCGGGCACTGGTCGGGGAGCTGGAGAAAGTGTGGAAAATGTTCGTGTTGGGCTCACAGGAGCAGCTGACGAGGCTTAGAGTTGCCGGGGTGTTCTTCAGGACGATGGAGCAGGTGGGTGTGAGGTGGGGTCTGTCGGGGGTAGAGGTGGATGTGTGTGGGGGAGGGGGTTGTAGGGGTAGGGGGGTGGAGGGTGTTAAGGGGGTTGGAGTGTGTGGAGGGGGGTAGGGAGGTTGTGTGTGTGTGTGTGTGTGTGTGTGTAAAATTTATTTGCTTGTTTTCCTTACCTTGCTTTAATTAACCATTCCTTACTTTCTTACCTTACTCCTTACCTTACCTTACTTAACCATTCCTAAAATCCTTACTCTTTCCTTACCTTCCCCTTCTCCCCCCTCACCTCCCCTCCCCTCATCACACCCTTACCTAACCTCACCTCACTTTCCTCTCACCTCCCCTCCGTAACCTTACCTCCCCTCCCCTCCCCTCACGCAGCATCTGGAGCGCCTGGATCGCCTATGTGCCGGCGTGGTGGAGCGGCTGGGGGTGCGTGGGGGCCTTGGCGGGGATGGGGAGGCGCGCACGCTGCTCTCCGCGCGTGACCGGCTGCTGAGGGAGATTGGGAGGAATGTGCGACTTGGGAAGCTGCTGAAGGAGAGACTGACGGACCCCCTCGTGCCTAGCTACAGGTGAGACACAGACACAGACACGTTGTTGTTTTGCTTATTGTGGTCAAAGATGAAGATGAAAGAGTATGTGTGCCTCCGTAGAGTATAACATAATGAAAGCTGGTACACAATTTCCGTAGACTTTACCAACGTCTGTTCCACCTAATACTGCAATCTCCTAAATAGTATTCCAGCTCCCCTCCCTCCGTGCCCTCCCCTGTGGTAATATCTTCATCGTTTTCATTGCGTCTAGTGATCGTTTAAGAAGTCCTCTATTATCTGCGTCATACCAAACATCCGTAGCAAAAAACACTACCAAGTATATGCTAAAAATAGACTCGAACACTCAGATTCATACATTAATATTAAAAAAAGACAACTTGGGGAGACAGAGAATGAAGGAGTGAGTAAATAGGAGTGAGTAAATAGGAGTGAGTGAATGGGAGTGAATGAGTTAGAGTGAATTAGAGTCAGAGTGAGTTAGAGAGAGAGAGAGAGAGAGAGAAGAGGTGGGGTAATGAGAGAGAGAGAGAGAGAGAGAGAGAGAGAGAGACGGGGGGGAAGTGTGGAAAGCAAGCAGTGACAGATGGTATTGGCGGTAAAGGTAGTGGTGTTGAAAGCGGTGGTGGTGGTGGTGGTGGTGGTGGTGGTGGTTGTTTATTGCCCTTTGCTCCTCCTCCTCCTCCTCTTCCCCTGCTCTCCTCTACGTCTTCCTCCTCCTCCACCTTCCTATCCGTCACCTCTTCCTTCTCCTGCTCGTCCTCCTCCTCCTGCTGGGTCGTCCCTATTTTTAAAGGCGGAGATACAAGCGACCCAAAAGACTATAGACCAATATCACTTCTGCCCATTGCCTCTAAAATCCTGGAGAAAGTTGTAACGGGTGAGCTAATCCAACATCTTGAAGGAAACCATCTCCTTAATAACACACAACACGGATTTAGAGCTGCGCTGTCTACTGAAAGCGCTCTACTAACACTATCCAATAAACTTTAAGAACATTGATAATGGTAACATATCCTTAGTTACTTTGTGCGATTTGTCAAAAGCATTTGACAGTGTCAATCATCAAATATTACTGAACAAGCTAAAGGAACTGAGAATAGATACATTTTGGTTTAGTGACTACCTTCGTGATAGAACTCAGTCTGTCCGTATCGACAAACATATTTCAGATAAATTAGACGTCTCCTATGGAGTTCCTCAGGCCCGATCTTATTTTTAATGTACGTAAATGACCTCCCACAATACGTCTCCGATTGCCTCCTCATCCAGTACGCGGATGACACACAGTTCATACACACGGGAAACATAGACAGAATTCAAGACCTAATTAGCAGAGGAGAGGAAACTTTATTAAAATCGAAAAACTATTTCCAATTAAATGGCTTAATGTTAAACACAAAGAAAACCCAGGGCATGTTTATTGGAAGTCGGGGAATGACATCCCAGATCCCACAAAACATCCACCTACAGGTTGATGATAGTAACATCACCCAGCACCTCCCTCAAGAACTTGGGTGTATATTTTGACGCTCACTTGACTTTTGATACGCACATAAACAAAATAAATAGTAAGATTTTTAGTACCATTATGTACATAAATCGTATAAAAGAACTTTAGCAAAAAGGCAAGAATTACAGCTGTACAGTCACTTGTATTAAGCATAATTAATTATGGAATAAAAATATGGGGCACCGCTAATAAAACACACATGCAACAAATTCAACAATTGCAAAACTATGCTGCAAAATTGCACCGGGCGGCGGCGCCAAACGTGACCATGTGACGCCATTCTTAAAGGAACTCGGTTGGCTGAAGGTAAACAAAAAATACGAGTACGAACTAGGCGTAATGACCTATAACATCATAAAGGGAACTAGGCGTAATGACCTATAACATCATAAAGGGAAACGTACCGAGCTATTTGTTTTATTTGCCATATGTGAGTGACATGAGCACTGTTCCTACCAGACAGCAGCATCAGCTGCACGTCCCCAAAGCACGCACCAGTACAGGGCAAGATCCATGCTTGTGGCTGCACCAACACTCTGGAACAGCCTCCCTCTCTCGATAAGGAATGCACAATCTTTACCATCTTTTAAGAAGCAATTGCACCAATATCTTTTTAGTGACCAGTTCAATATGTAGTCTTTTTTAGTCTTTTATTAATGTATTTTAATATATTTTATTTCTCTTTTTTAATTTTAATATTTTTATTGCACATCTATTTTAAAATTAGACTCCTTGCCGTAGATACAGGCAGGACAGGATGTAGCTACTATGTACTTATATACTCATGTGCTTTATTGTATAAATGTGAAGAATAACCATAATGGAAAATGGAACAAACTTCTGAATCCTCTTCCTCCTCGAACTTCCTTCCCCTCTTCGTCTTCCTCCTCCTCCAACTTCCTCCCCTTCTCCTCCTCCTTTCCATGCTCGTTCTCTTCCTCCTCTTCTTCTTCTTCTTGTTTTACTTATTCTCGTCCTCCTCCTCCTCTTCTTCATTCCATTTCTCTATTATCAACATTCACTAATCTTTTATTTACTCTCATTCTTCTTCCTCCTCCTTTCATTCTTACTGTCTGATAGAATATAGCTCCTCTTCCTCTCCTCTTCCTCCTCCTTCCCGTTCCATTTCTCTATCATCATTTTCTCTTTTTTTTCATTTTCCTTTTCTTCGCCATAATGTAACTTTCAAAGGTTCAAAATAAAATAGTAAGTGAAAAAATAAGTGATTAAGTGAATAAGTGTGTTGTGTTCATCGTTAAATTCGTTGACTTCAGAGATATTTTGATGTTTCTAAGTAAACTATCGCGCGTGGGGGTCTCTGATGTGACTCTCTCTCTCTCTCTCTCTCTCTCTCTCTCTCTCTCTCTCTCTCTCTCTCTCTCTCTCTCTCTCTCTCTGACGTTATGAAAATTTGAAAATAAAACGATTAAATAAAAATATCTATATCTATCTATCTCTATCTATCTCTCTCTCTCTCAAGCACTTTCATTCATATATCCACAAAAGACTTTTCACCACCACCACCACCACCACCACCATCACCACCACCACCGAAGTCACCGCCAGGAGTAAACACGAGCGCATCTGAACACACTCGTCTCTCTCCACCTCGTTCGTGTGCCTGAAGAGAACCTTGACTTTGGCTTCATTATTTTACCATGGTGTTAAAATTAAATGTTGTACCGAGTGATCTTTTTATTATTGTTATTTTTATTTACGTTCAACAGGTGTGCGTGAGACAAGATTTTTATTGCACGTTAAACTAGAATAGATGTTTTTTATTGTTTTTATTATTTATATTTTTTAGTCGTTGTTTTATATATATTTTTGACGCCAGAGAGAGACAGAGAGAGAGAGAATATGAATGCTTGTGTTTACGCTCGTGTGTGTGTGTGTGTGTGTGTGTGTGTGTGTGTGTGTGTGTGTGTGTGTGTTAACGAGGAGCACACAGACAGACACCTCGGCAAGACTTTGAAGATAAAGGTGTGAAGAGTGAGTGTTTATCGAGGAGGAGGAGGAGGAGGAGGAAGAGGAGGAGGGGAGAAAGGAAGAGGGAAGATGTATTTGTAGATGTGGCTGCTAAAGAGGGAGGACAAGGAGGAGGAGAAAGAAGAAGAAGAGGAGGAAGAAGAAGAGGAGGAGGAGGAGGAATATAAATGTGGGTGAAGAGGGAGGACATGAAGGAATGGGAGATAAGGGAAGGGAGGAAGATTGTGTGTGTGTGTGTGTGTGTGTGTGTGTGTAGAGAGATAATGAATAGGAAGTGAAGGAGAAGGAAAAAAAATTAAGAAAAGGAAGTAAAAAGGAGAAAGAACGGATAGGAAGTAAAGAATAAAGAAAGGAAGAAAGGAAATGGAAAAATAGGAGAGAGAGAGAGAGAGAGAGAGAGAGAGAGAGATGAAACAGGAAATAGAGTACAAAAAAAAAGAGAAAGAGAGGAAAGGAAGCAAATAAGAGTTAATGTGTATATCCAAATGGAAGGGAAGGGGGGAGAAGGGAAGAGGAGGCAGGGGGGGCAGTACCAGGTAGGGGTAGAAGGGCGTACCTGCGCGGGGTGGTGCCAGGTGGGGCGGGGCGTGGAGGGATGTGACCCGCCGCTGGGAGTCCGTTCTTGGGTGAGTGAGTGAGTCTCTTCGCTCCTTGCCCATCGGTGGTGTGCCCCGCTGCTTGGGTTCCCAGCCTCGACCATGTGCCCCGCTCCGCCCCCCTTCATCTGACAACCCCTCCCCCCATTGCTGGAGACACTGCCCCGGGATTTCGTAGTACCCCCGGGGGAGAGTACCACCCCCGGGGAAGCTAAAGACCACAGGGGGATGATCAGACACCCCTGTGGAGGATTTTGAACCCTGGGAAAGGACTGAATCAAAGGAAGTGGAAGGGGGAAGCGTAGTGAAGTTTACCACGGGGGACGCTTTTGCCACCCCTGGGGAAGGATTGATCGCTAAGGAAGTGTTTACCAAGGGCCGAGCAAGGCTGTGACTCGCCCCTGGAAAAGCCACAAGCCCCTGGGAAAGCCACAAGCCCCTGGGGAAGCCACAAACCCCTGGGGAAGTAGTGATTGCCTCAGGGTACGTTTGGCAGCCTTGGGGATGTGTGAGAGTGGGTAGTGAAGGAGGAAGTGAAGGTGTCGTGTATCTGTGTTGGTGTGTCAGTGTGTACGCGGTGGTGGTGGTGGTGGTGGGTGTCAGGAAACTGTGCCTTGGCTAGCGCGATTGGCTGACACAGAACGGCTTGATCAGAAAGTGTGTGTTTTATCAGCATCTACATCCCTTCATCACCTCCCTTCTTCCGTGGCGGTAAGGTGTGATGATCGGTTATGACACAAAGGTTAAGGTGTGTTTCCTCTCCTCCCTCCTCTTCTCTCCCTCCCCTCTTCACCCTAGCGCACCACCAATTAATCTATGCCTCTCTTGTGAATGGGAAAGGTAGGGAAGAGTATGAACGATTATGACACAAAAGATAAGGTGTGTTTCTCCTCCCTCCCCTTCTCTCCCCATTCCCCTCTTCACCCAAACACTGTCACGGCACCACAAGTTAATCTACGCCTCTCTTGTGGATGGGAAAGGTACGAAAGAGTATGATCGGTTATGGCAGGAAAGGTTCACAGAGAAAGGTTAATCTGTGCCCATCCGGTGTTTGGGAAAGGTATAGAAAAAGGTTTGATCACGTATAAGCCTATCAGGAAAGGTTAATTTATTGCTTCTCGTGTGAAGTTTTAGAACAGGTGTGAAGTTTTAGAACAGGTGTGAAGTTTTAGAATATGTGTGAAGTTTTAGAACATGTGTGAAGTTTTAGAACAGGTGTGAAGTTTTAGAACAGGTGTGAAGTTTTAGAACAGGTGTGAAGTTTTAGAACAGGTGTGAAGTTTTAGAACAGGTGTGAAGTTTTAGAACAGGTGTGAAGTTTTAGAACAGGTGTGAAATTTAGGAAAGGTGTGAAATTTAGGAAAAGGTGTGAAATTTAGGAAAAGGTGTGAAATTTAGGAAAAGATGTGAAATTTAGGAAAAGATGTGAAATTTAGGAAAAGGTGTGAAATTCAGGAACAGGTGTGAAATTCAGGAACAGGTGTGAAATTCAGGAAAAGGTGTGAAATTCAGGAAAAGGTGTGAAATTTAGGAAAAGGTGTGAAATTTAGGAAAAGGTGTGAAATTTAGGAAAAGGTGTGAAATTTAGGAAAAGGTGTGAAATTTAGGAAAAGGTGTGAAATTTAGGAAAAGATGTGAAATTTAGGAAAAGGTGTGCAATTTAGGAAAAGGTGTGCAATTTAGGAAAAGGTGTGCAATTTAGGAAAAGATGTGAAATTTAGGAAAGGTGTCAAATTTAGAAAAGGTGTCAAATTTAGGAAAGATGTCAAATTTAGGAAAGGTGTCAAATTTAGAAAAGGTGTCAAATTTAGGAAAGGTGTCAAATTTAGGAAAGATGTCAAATTTAGGAAAGGTGTCAAATTTAGAAAAGGTGTCAAATTTAGGAAAAGGTGTGAAATTTAGGAAAAGGTGTCAAATTTAGGAAAAGGTGTCAAATTTAGGAAAAGGTGTCAAATTTAGGAAAAGGTGTGAAATTTAGGAAAAGGTGTGAAATTTAGGAAAAGGTGTGAAATTTAGGAAAAGGTGTCAAATTTAGGAAAAGGTGTCAAATTTAGGAAAAGGTGTGAAATTTAGGAAAAGGTGTGAAATTTAGGAAAAGGTGTGAAATTTAGGAAAAGGTGTCAAATTTAGGAAAAGGTGTCAAATTTAGGAAAAGGTGTCAAATTTAGGAAAGGTGTCAAATTTAGGAAAGGTGTCAAATTTAGGAAAGGTGTCAAATTTAGGAAAAGGTGTCAAATTTAGGAAAAGGTGTCAAATTTAGGAAAAGGTGTCAAATTTAGGAAAAGGTGTCAAATTTAGGAAAAGGTGTGCAATTTAGGAAAAGGTGTGCAATTTAGGAAAAGATGTGAAATTTAGGAAAGGTGTCAAATTTGGGAAAGGTGTCAAATTTAGGAAAGGTGTCAAATTTAGGAAAGGTGTCAAATTTAGGAAAGGTGTCAAATTTAGGAAAGGTGTCAAATTTAGGAAAGGTGTCAAATTTAGGAAAGGTGTGAAATTTAGGAAAAGGTGTCAAATTTAGGAAAGGTGTCAAATTTAGGAAAGGTGTCAAATTTAGGAAAGGTGTCAAATTTAGGAAAGGTGTCAAATTTAGGAAAGGTGTCAAATTTAGGAAAGGTGTCAAATTTAGGAAAGGTGTCAAATTTAGGAAAGGTGTCAAATTTAGGAAAGGTGTCAAATTTAGGAAAGGTGTCAAATTTAGGTCCCATCCATCTTCACCTTCACCTTCTTGTTCATATTCACCTCCACAGTTTTCACTTCTCCATAATAATAAATCGCTTTTTCTTCGTTCCTTTTGCACAATTTTTCAAGGTAGTAAGAATTTTACCTATTTGTATTTGTTCACGTTTTCTTGAGTGATTGCTCGCATTTCCTCCTTCCCTTTGCACCATATTTAGAGAAGTTTTTTCATGGCAGTACGCGACTTTTACTTCATTATTTGTTTACATTTGTCTGTGTGATCGGTCGCTATTTTCACGTTCCCTCCGCGCCGTATGAGGGAACGGAAGTGTGCCAGGCGTCCCTTCCTACCTTCCTTCCTTCCTTTTCTTCCTTTTCTTCCTTTCTTCCATTCTTCCTCTCTTCCTTAATTCTTTCCTTCCTTCCTTCCTTCCTTCCCCGTTTCCTCTCTTCCATCCTTCCTTTCTTCCTTCCTTCCTTCCATCCTTCCTTCCTTCCTTCCTTCCCTCCTATCTTTCCTTACTGCATCCTTCCCTTTCTTCCTTCCTTCCATCCATCCATCCTTCCTTCCTTCCTTCCTTCCGTGGGGACGTTCAACAGAGAGCCGTTCAGGGGGTCGTTCAGAGAGTTTCAGGGAGATTCAAAAAGTCGTTCAAGAAGTCGTTCAGATAGTCGTTCAAGGAGTCGTTCAGAGAGTGTCAGGTAGTTTCAGGAAGTCGTTCAGATACTCGTTCAGGTGGTCGTTCACAGCGCCGTTCTTCCGTGTCTGTTTTTGTGTCCAGTTCGGGGAGTGGAAATAGCTCCTTGGGCACTCTGCGAAGACGGTCCTTTTTTTCCCCTCTATCTTACGCTCTCTCTAATTCTGTTACAGTGTTTGACTGTTTAGAGCGAGGGGTGGTTACTCTCTCTCTCGCTCGCTCTCGCACACACACACACACACACACACACACACACACACGCACACACACACACACACACACGCACACACTAAAACAGAAAGCCGAAATGACAGACAGACAGACAGACGTAGAAAAAAAGACAGACATAGGCACAGAAAGACAGGTTAACTAAGGCAGGGAAAAGAACAGAAGAGAAAGATAAAGAAGTATATAAAGTAAACAAGAATGAAGATAAAGATAAATAAGGAAAGAAGGAAGAGAAAGAGGAAGAAATGTTTAAAGCAAATAAGTTTAAAGAAATAAAGATTCGTCGGTTTGTTTGTGAGATAAAGATAGATAGATAGATAGAGAGATAGATAGACAGACAGACAGACAGATAGAGAAAGAAAGAACGACAGACAGACAGACAGACAGACAGACAGACAGATAGAGAAAGAAAGAACGAAAGAAAGAAAAAAAAAGAAAAAGATAGATAGATAGATAGATAGAAATAAAGAAAGAACGAAAGAAAGAAAAAAGAAAAAAAGAAAGATAGATAGATAGATAGATAGAAATAAAGATAGAAAAAAAGAAAGATAGATTCATAAGAAATAAATAAGAAAGAAAGAGAAAGAAAGACACACAGAGACAAGCTGAGGCAGACAAAGACACACACTTATAGAAAAAAGACAAATCGTTAGCAGAAGGCCTAAAAAATGGTCCTCTTGAGAAGTGCGCGTCGCGTTACATAAAGTGGCCCACGGGAACACGTTATCAGCCGAGGGTAAAAATAGGCGACCAGCTTGTTGGGAACTGGGGAAGCCCACGTGCCGCCAGGATGATGCCACAGTCATTAGCGAACAGAGTTGGGGCTAATGACCTCCAAGCTATGGAGCCCTCCATGATTATGCTGCTACTACTACTACTACTACTACTACTACTACTACTACTACTACTACTACTGCTGACTACTACTACTACTACTACTGCTACTGCTACTGCTGACTACTACTACTGCTACTACTACTGCTCACTACTACTACTGCTCACTACTACTACTACTACTACTACTTCTATTACTACTACTACTACTACTACTACTACTACTACTACTACTTTTGACCTATCTTACTATTAATACTATTGATTTCTATTGAGGATTTATGTTGCTACTACAATTACTACAATTTCTACTACTATTATTTCTACTACTACTACTACTATTACTACTACTATTACTACTACTATTACTACTACTACTACTACTACTACTATTTCTCCTCCTGACCTATCTTACTATTATAACTAGCTATTGATTTATATTGTTGATTTCTGCTGCTACTACAATTACTACTATTTCTACTACTACTACTACTACACTGCTCTACTACTACTATTACTCTGTGTGTGTGTGTGTGTGTGTGTGTGTGTGTGTGTGTGTGTGTGTGTGTGTGTGTGTGTGTGTGTGTGTGTGTGTGTGAATCTATCTATGTGTTTGTCATTTTTCATAGTTTTGTTTTCTCTTAGTGTTTTTTTTTTTCTATCTATTTAACCATCATTCATTTTACTTAATTTTCCTACTTTATAAATCCTGAAGTACTCATCGGTGTGCCTACCTTCCTGCCTTACTTTATATTTATCATTTTATCTATCATTTATTATTTATTTATTTTTTATTTACTTTTTTTCATTTAATTACTTTTCAACTTGTTTTTTTTCTACTTGTCTTTTCAGTTTGTCTTTTCAATCTACAGTTTGTCTTTTCAATCAATGCATCAGTTCACCATCTATCCATCTGTCTAGTAATCCATTTTTCTTTCTTTTAACTTAAATATTTTATATCTATTTATCCATGTAATTATCTATATTTATCTATCTGTATCTATCTACCTATCTGTCTGTCTATCTATCTATCTGTCTGTCTGTCTGTCTGTCTGTCTATCTATTTATCTGTCTGTCTGTCTATCTATTTATCTGTCTGTCTGTCTGTCTTCAAGCCTGTCTATATCTCTCGCTTCTGTCTTTTCACAAACTTGTATCCTCGAGGTATTGGCACACATGTTTACTTCCTCTTGTTCCAAACGGGAAAATATTTACAGCTAACATCGCCTCCTTCCTCCTCTTCCTCTTCTCCTCTTCCTCTCCTCTTCCTTAACTTACATTGCAACCTCTCTTAAGCGGCAGGTGGGCGATGGAAGTAGGGGGGGGGGGGGGGGCGTGGAGGACGGGGAAGTGAAGTGGGTGAGTGCGGAGTGGTGGGGAGGATGGGGGGGAAGAGGTGGAGGAGGAGGAGGAGGAGTGAAATTGGTGTTGGGGAAGGGAGAGGAAGAAGGGGAGGAGGAAGGGAGGAGGAAGGGGAGAAGGGGGAGACAGCAGTATGGCAGGGTTGGAAATAGCTATATGTCTCTCTCTCTCTCTCTCTCTCTCTCTCTCTCTCTCTCTCTCTCTCTCTCTCTCTCTCTCTCTCTCTCGTACAACCCCCCCCAACCCACCCACCCCCACCCACACCCACACACACACACTTGAGAGGCGCCCGGGGGGAAGTGAAGGGAGAGGGGAGAGGAAAGGGGGGAGAGAAAGGGACTGGGGTGGGTTTGGGTTTCTCTTTTAGCTCCGGGGGAAGACCCAGAACACTTGGGGTCCTGTCGTGGGGTCTTGTTGGGTCTGAGTCCTGTGCCCGTAATACAAGCGCTCTCCTCCGAAACTTTTCCCTTCTGCTAAATTCCAACAGCTAGACCCTTTCACTCCCTTACCCCCTCCACTCCCTACCCCTTCATCTCCTTCCCTTCTCCTCCCTTTCACTTCCCTTTACTCCCCTTTCACCCTTCACTCCCTTCCTTTCCCTCCCTCTTCACCCCTTCCCCTTCCCTTTCCTTCCCCTTCACTTCCTTCTCCTCCCTCCAACATCACCCCGTTCCTTTCCCTCCCCCTTCTCCCCTTCCCTTCCTCCTACCTCCTCTCCTCCCTTCTGTCCAGTTTAACCCCTTTCCCTTTCCTCCCATCCCTTCCTCCTTTCCCCTTCCTCCTTTCCTTTTCCTCCCTTTCCTCCCTCTTCAATTCCTTCCACTTTTCTCTTTTCTTCCTCTACGTTCTCTAACTTAACCTGAACAACAAAAAAGAAAAAAAGAAACCGTGATAGAGAACCCCAATTACGTCATCACCCAAGTATATAGAAGCAGAACGTGGGTGGTTTCTTCTGGTTTCATTTTCTCATCCTTCGGTCACGCCTTCGTCAGGAGGAGGAACACGATAGCCTTGATGGGGTCAGGGGATGGAAGGGGGTGTAGGTTGGCCGGCCCCGTGATAGGAAAGAGCAGTTGCGTGGAGGTGGTGGTGGTGGTGGTGGTGGTTGTGGTGGAGGGAAGGGATTGAGGGTTGATATGTATGGAGGGGAAGTGTGGTTGACAGGTGGTTGGTGAAGTGAAGGAGTCTTATGGTGGTGGTGGTGATGGTGGTGGTGGTATGGTGTTGATATGGGCGCTTGGGAAATGTGGTTAACAGATGTATGGGTGAGGTGTAGGGGAGTCTTATGGTGGTGATGATGGTGGTGGTGGTGGTATGGTGTTGATATGGGCGCTTGGGAAATGTGGTTAACAGATGTATGGGTGAGGTGTAGGGGAGTCTTATGGTGGTGGTGGTGGTGGTGGTGATGGTGGTGGTGGTAGGGCGTTGATATGGGCGCTTGGGAAATGTGGTTAACAGGTGTATGGGTGAGGTGTAGGGGAGTCTTTTGGTGGTGGTGGTGGTGATGGTGGTGGTGGTAGGGTGTTGATATGGGCGCTTGGGAAATGTGGTTAACAGGTGAATGGTGAAGTGTAGGGGAGTCTTATGGTGGTGGTGGTGGTGGTGGTGGTGGTAGGGTGTTGATATGGGCGCTTGGGAAATGTGGTTAACAGGTGAATGGTGAAATGTAGGGGAGTCTTATGGTGGTGGTGGTGGTGGTGGTAATGGTGGTGGTGGTAGTAGTGGTGGTGGTGGTGGTAGATGGTGGTGGTGGTGGTGGTGGTGGTGGTAAGGTTAGTGAAGGTGGAAAATGGTATCAGGGTGGTAGCGGTGGTGGTGATGGTGGTGGTGATGGTGGTGGTGGTGGTGGTAATGGTGGTGGTGGTGGTGGCGGTGTGAATGAGGAATAGGAAGTGGATATAGAAAAAACTACCCTGCCCATATATTTGTAGTTTCTTATTTCTTTCTTTTTATTCAGTATTTCTAGTTTTTCTTAATATTTTTCTTCTTTTTTTCAGTATTTATTTATCATTCTTTTGTGGTGTGAATGAGGAATAGGAAATGGATATAGGAAAAACTACCCTGTCCATATATTTGTAGTTTCTTATTAATTTATTTTTACTTTTTATTCAGTATTTCTTGTTTTCTTAATATTTTTCTTCTTTTTTTCAGTATTTATTTATCATTCTTTTGTGGTGTGAATGAGGAATAGGAAATGGATATAGAAAAAACTACCCTGTCCATATATTTGTAGTTTCTTATTTCTTTCTTTTTATTCAGTATTTCTTGTTTCCTTAATATTTTTCTTCGTTTTTTCAGTATTTATTTATTATTCTTTTGTCCCATTATTTATCCTTCTTTTCTATAAGATTTCGTATCATAAAGTTAGCAATGAAAAATGGTATTGATTAAGTGACTGATTGATTTTCCTTGGCTTCTGATGTATCGTGGTAGCAGTAGTAGTAGTAGTAGTAGTAGTAGGAGGAGGAGGAATAGGAATTAATATGATGAGTGTGCCTCTTAGGAATGTGGTTAGAGGCTGAATGATTAAACAGGCGAACCTTCTTTTAAGATATACAGCGTGGCAAAGTTATATATGATGTGGAGTTGATCAGAGCCAGGGAGGCGGTACTGACGGTGGAAATGAATTAACTGAGATAAAAGAGGTGATGTACGTGGCTTTAGGATGTAGGAGGAGAGGAATTGATTGGTCGAGGATTGTGAGGGGTCGATAAATGTGTGATATGGTGTCTGGGTGGTGGTGGATGTGGTGGGAAGGGGGGAGAGGGAGGGAGGGGAGGTTAATGCAGACTGATGGAGGAAGGTAGCAGGTGGAGGGATGAGCAGGTGGAGTTTAAGTTAATAGGCATCGAGATAAGCGTGAAATAGAGGCGGTGAGGGTTGAGTGGTGGACAGAAGGGAGATGACGGGGGTGAGTAAGGACCACATTCTTAAACATTTCGATTCCCAAGCACACAAATTCGACACTGCATTCGTAGGAGTTCCAGGCATTTCCATGGGTACTTTTATGACCTTGGTGGTAGTGTGACTCTTCCTCTGTGCCATGAAGGTGAAGAAACACTTGTGAGAACCTGATTTACCTCCTTTTTGGCTGTGTGAAAGGCGGGAGCGTCTGAGAACACACACACACACACACACACACACACACACACACACACACACACACACACATTTGATAAGCCTTTCGGAGAGGTGGTTGTGGGTAGTTTTATGAGCCTAAGAGAAGTTTGACGAGGCTCTTGAGAACTTGACTAATTTCCTCTCTGGTCTATGAAAATATTATTGAAGAGAGGCGAAAGTTAAGATTGATAAAAAAGAACCACTTTAGCATCAGAGGGCAGCTCAACCCCCCATCTCCTTTTCCTCCAGAAGACCAATCCTGTGTTCTCTTCTTCCTTCTTTCCTTCCTCTTTCTCCTCTCTTCCTCTCATCTCTCTCTCCCCAAGACCTTTCCAGTGTTCTCCTTCTCAGGCTTCTCTT
>NC_066576.1:5520156-5552656 GCF_024679095.1 Eriocheir sinensis | reverse complement strand
CTTCTTCTTCATCCTTTTATTTCATCTCCATCTCCATTTTCTTCTTTTTCTTCTCCTTCTTCTTTTTCCTCGTTTTATTTTCCTTGTTCTTCATCTTCTTCCTCCTCCTCCTCCTCCTTCTCCTCCTCCTCCCTCTCCCTTCCTTCCTCATTCCTCAAACTTTGTATATACGTGTTTTCCCTCCTGCCTCTCTCTTTCTCTCCATCTTTCCCTCCCTTCTCTCCTCTCACCTTGGCACCTCCTCCAATGCCAGTGCCAGATTGCCTCCCTCCCTCTACTTCCCTCCTTCCCTCCTTCCCTCCCTCCCTCCCTCCCTCCTCTTTTCCTCCCATTTCTCGGAACCTTCCCACATATTTCCTGATCAAGAGAGAGAGAGAGAGAGAGAGAGAAGATATAGATAGATAGATAGATTGATATTATTATTATTATTATTATTATTATTATTATTATTATTATTATTATTATTATTATTATTATTATTATTATTATTATTATTATTATTATTATTATTCATTTACCTGTTAATTGGTCGCTTAATTTGTCTGCTTTTCATATTCATTTTATTTATTTATTTATTTATGACTGGTGTGTGTGTGTGTGTGTGTGTGTGTGTGTGTGTGTGTGTGTGTGTGTGTCGGGTGTGTTGACCTCCAGACTTGCCCGGCGTTGTGGCGTAACACTGCCAACCTCAAGGTGCCCTCCTCCTCCTCCTCCTCCTCCTCCTCCTATTCCCCATAATAAGCGGGACTTGCATTTTTATTTTAGTCTCCCTCGTAATTTCCTCCATCTTCTCTTTTTCCATTGTTTCCCCTTCCTCTTTCCCTCCTTCTCTCCCTTTGTCTCCCTTCTTCCTCCTCCTCCTCCTCCTCCTCCTCCTCCTCATATTCCCCATAATAAGCGGGACTTGCATTTTTTTTTTAGTCTCCCTCTTAATTTCCTCCATCTTCTCTTCTCCCCCTCTTCCCCTTCACTCCTTTACCCATTCTCTTCCCTTCCCTTCACCTCCTTCCCTTTTCCTCCCCTTTTCCCTTGCCTTTCCTTCCCTTTCACTCCCTTCTCTTCCTTCTCATATCCTCCCCTTCCCTTCCCTCCCCCTTCACTCCCCTCCCATCTCTCCCCCTTCGCCCCTTCCTTTCTGTCAAATTTCTCCCCTTTCCCTTTCCTCCCTCTATACCCCCTTCCATTATCTCCCCTTCACCCCCTTGTCTTCCCCCTTCATCCCCCCTTCACCCCTTCCTTTCTGTCAAATTTCTCCCCTTTCCCTTTCCTCCCTCTACACTCCCCTTCATTATCTCCCCCTTCAACACCTCACCCTTTCACCCCCTTCCCTTTCCTCCCCTCCCTTCCCCCTTCATCCCCCCTTCACCCCTTCCTTTCTGTACAATTCCTCCCCTTTCCCTTTCCTCCCTCTTCACCCCCTTCCATAATCTCCCCCTTCAACACCTCACCCTTTCACCCCCTTCCCTTCCCCCTTCACCCCTTCCCCTCCCCCCCTTTGGCACTCCCTCTCACGTACGGCAGATGGAGGCTCTTGAGAGGTTGGCACTAAGCTCTGGCACTCTTGTATCTCCTCGGAGACACAGGTGGAAGGGAGGCTTGATGGAGAGTTCAGTGTCGGCCAGGTACAGGAGGAGGAGGAGGAGGAGGAGGAGAAGGAGGAGGAGGAGAAACATGGAAACATGGAAATGCAGGCAACAGAAAGCCTATTGGCTCATTACGAGGTCGCCCGCTTGGGTGATTTAATCTGCTCGACCGCCACTTGGGGCTTGGTGAACAGATGAAAGCACCTCGATATTGAGGAGCAGATGGAAGCCCCTCGTTATTCAGTTTACTCCTGACGCAGCGAAATGACGGTCGATTCTATATTTGAAGGAGTTGATGGTATTCGCATTTACTACTTCTGAGGGAAGATTGTTCCAGTGGCGGATGACTCGGTTTGAAAAGAAACTCCTTCCAATGTCTGTGTTACATCGACTCGACTGAATGGGTAAACCGTTATTTCTAGTTCTTGAGTTGGTTTGCAGTTCAAAGAATTTGGAGTAATCGACGTTATTGAACTTTTTTAGATACTTGAAGACTTGAATCATATCCCCTCGTAGGCGTCTTTTCTCCAATGTAAAGAGATTGAGTCGCTTGAGTCGTTCCTCGTATGGTTGAGCCCTGAAGGTTGGAATCATCTTTGTGGCGCGTCGTTGAATCCTTTCCAGTAAAGCAATGTCCTTTCTGTAATTGGGAGACCAGAACTGCACTGCATACTCGAGGTGCGGTCTTACCATGGAATTATACAAGGATAGCATCACGTCTGGTGTTTTACACTCGAAGTTCCTCGCTATGAACCCGAGCATAATGTTGGCCTTGTTGTATGCTTTTTTTACAGTGATTCGCGTGTTTCAGGTCACTGCTGATAGTGACTCCAAGATCCTTTTCCTCCTGCATCGCTTGCAGAGGTCTCCCATTCATGATGTATGTGTGGTTACTATTTTGGGACCCAATGTGCATGACTTTGCATTTGTCAACATTAAAAGACATTTGCCATTTTTCCGACCATTCGATAATGTGATTGAGGTCTTTCTGAATGATTTCGCAGTCGGTCTTTGTGAGGGCATCTCCACCCACCTTGGTGTCATCTGCAAATTTCGATATTGTGGATTTCAGTCCTGATTCTAGGTCATTGATATATATGATAAAGAGGATGGGACCCAGCACTGACCCTTGAGGCACTCCACTAGTGACTGGTAGCCAATCGGAAGGCTGTCCGTTGAGTAGTACTCGTTGTTTTCTGTCGGTGAGCCAATCTCTTATCCACGCGATCAGATTGGCTCCGATGCCCGCCGAGTGCAGTTTCTTAAGGAGTCGCTCGTGCGGTACCTTGTCGAAGGCTTTCTGAAAGTCCAGGTATATAACATCACTGGGGATGTGGGCATCCCAGTTCTTATATATACCTTGGAAGAAGTCTAATAAATTCGTTAGGCAGGAGCGCTTGTTTCTGAAGCCATGCTGGGTGTCGGAGATTATATTATTGTTTTCTAGAAACTTAACAAGTTTATCTCTAATAATCTTTTCGAGTATTTTTCCTGCCACTGATGTCAAACTTATGGGCCTGTAGTTTAATGCAACGCTTTTGTCTCCTTTTTTGAAAATCGGTGTTACGTTCGCCATCTTCCAGTCTTCCGGGACCTTGTTTAGTTGAACTGACCGGTTGAATATGGTAGTGAGTGGTTGAAGAATTTGTTGTTTAAGCTCTTTTAATAACCGCGGGGACAAACTGTCGGGTCCCGTTGACTTGTTCGTGTCGAGTTTGTCCAAGTACTTTTTACTTCTTGGTCGCATATTGAGTCAATTTCCAGCGGCGTGATCTCACTCGGCGGGCAGGGCTCGGGAATGGTTTCGATGTCCTCGACTGTGAATACGGATGCGAAGTTACTGTTGAGGATTCTGGCCATCTGTTTACTGTCCTGAGTTACAGATCCAGTCTCGTCTGTCAGGGGACCAATATTGATTTTACTTTCTTTTCGATCTTATGTACGTGAAGAATTTCTTGGAGTTAGTTTTGATTTCGCGCGCTATTTGCTTTTCATAGTTGCGTTTGCTACTCGAATAAGGCTGCGGCAAGCTCTGAGGCTGTTGTGGTACTGTGTGCTGGCTTCGGCCGTAGCATTCTCTTTCATCAAATTATAATTCCTTTTTTTAGGTTTACTGCCCTTTTATTTCTCTGGTCATCCAAGGTGTATCTACGGCCCAAATAACTCGCCAGGATTTCGTAGGCACTGTAGCCTTCTCTACTTGCAACAGCTTATCTTTGAAGACGTTACACGCGTTTTCGATTGTATTGTCTGTGATGCCAAGTTGGTCCCAGGTCGTAGGGAAGCAGTGCACGGGCTAAGTTGAAATTTCCTTTTTGTAATCTGGTATCACTGATGGATTATCTACGAGTTTGTGACATATGTTGATATTAAAACGGATTAAGTGGTGATCGCACCCATTAAGTTTCTCACCAACTGTACAGTCGCGAATGAGGTCGGGGTCGCTTACTAATACCAGATCCAGCAGATTGTTTTCTTGTTGGTTGAGTTACAACTTGAGTGAGGAACGAATCCTCCACCATTTCTAAAAGCCTGTTACCCTCTTGATCTCCAGTCATCAGTCCCCAGTCAATGTTAGGGCAATTAAAGTCCCCAATTATAATTGCTTCCTTGCTTTGTGTTAGAGAGTGAATCTCTTCGTAGAGGGCAGTGTCATCGGCTGCCTGTTGTTTCGGAGGCCTGTATACGGTTGCAAGTGTTAGTTTCTTGTTATTTGCGGTTATTTCCACATAGACAGAATCGTATTTCTCTGCGTCCTGTTTGTCTATTTTTATGGCAGGGAGTGTACATTTTACGTAGCAAACTACTCCTCCTCCTTTCTTGTGCTTTCGACTTTTGTGGAAGCTTTCGTACCCAGGGAATGACATTTCGGATTCTAGATGGGTAGAGTTGGCCCAAGTCTCTGTGATGGCTACCACATCTGGTTTCTCTGTTGCAATATACGCCCTAATTTCGTCCTTTTTGGGTATTAAACTACGTGCATTTGTGTACATGATAGAAATGTGGCCGTGACGAGTTGTACCAGTTCGCTTGTCGGAGGCGTGGTTAGTTGCACAGTTTCTTGTGAGTCGCACTGACGCTACGGGTTGGTTGATCAAGGGCTGCCTTTGCCCCGTCCTCGCCCGCCGTTTTTTGAAAGGCTTTTCGAAAAGCTTTTCACTGCCTCGTCCAGAAGCCTCCCGAAACGCGCCGATCCAACCTCATTCAGATGTAGTCCATCGTTCCAAAACAAGTCTGGGCGCTCAAGGAAGTGGTGCCAGGCGTTTGTAAACGCCACGCCTTCGTCGTCACAAATTTCCTTCAGACTAGTATTGATGTTGCTCGCTTTGCTGTTGAAGCCGGCGTAAGCGCTGATTCTGGGTAGAATTCCAGAGACAATGACGTGAGGGGACTTGGTCTTGTAACGCCGAATGACCTGACGGTATTTTGATAGTAGGGCCTGAGTTTGAGTAGACTGAACGTCATTTGTCCCCGCGTGAATCAAATAAACTGTGTCTTCCTTCGCGAGTTCCGTGACAGCATCGACAGCTGAAGTAATGTCGTCCAGTTTGGCTCCCGGAATACAATAACGCCTCCGCGTCTCTGTATTCCTGCCGCAGAATTCCGTTCTTCCTCACCTTGCCTCAGTTTTTCATCTTTCTTTCTTTATTTATTTTATTTATCTTTATTTTTTTTATCTATTTATTTATCTATCATCATCTCCATCTCTCTCCTTTTCCTTTCTCTTCTCTCCTTTCTCTCTTTCCTTTCCTTTCTTTCCTCTCAGCATCCCTCCCTTCTTTATCATCTCCAGAATCTCCCTCCTTTTCTTATCTCTTTCTTTCTCTCCTCTCAGCATCCCTTCTCTTTTATCTTCAGTCCTCTTCTTCTTCTTCTTCTTCCTTTATTCCTCTCTTCGTAAGCTTCTCCGTCTCTCTTTCTCTCTATTCTCCTCTTTCTGTTTTGTTTCTATGTCTTCTTTCCTCTTTTATCTTCATCCCCCTTCTTCTTCTTCTTCTTCTTCCTTTATTCCTCTCTTCGTAAGCTTCCTCTTCCTATTTCTTTCTATTCTCTTCTTCGTTTCAATCTCTTCCTGTCTTTGTTTTGCATCTATTCCTTTCCCCGTCATCATCCCTTCTCTATCATCTCCTGTGTCTCTCCTTTTTCTTCCCTCTTCTAATTCCTCTCTTCGTAAGCATTTTCTCTCTTTATCCTCCTCTTTCCTCTTCTTTCCATTCTCTTCTCATCTCTATCTTCTTCTTTCTTTCCCATCTTTTTCCTTTCCCCTTCACCATCGTCTTCACTTCCCTTCTCTTTTCGTTTCCTTCTTCTTTTCAATCTTTTTTTCTCTATCTTCTTCTCTCTTTAATCTCCTCTTTCCTCTTCTTTTCAATCTCTTCTCCTCTCTATCTTCTTCTTTCTTTCCCATCTTTTTTCTTTCCCCTTCACCATCGTCTTCACTTCCCTTCTCTTTTCGTTCCCTTCTTCTTTTCAATCTTTTTCTCTCTTATCTTCCTTTCTATTAATATCTTCTACTCTATTTTCTATGTCCATATCTATCTGTCAATCCTCTTTCCCCTCCTCCCCTCCTAAGGTTAATCTGTGTCACTATTTCTCTCTTCTTTTTTTCTTCTTCTTCTTGTCCTTCTTCTTCTTCTTCTTCTTCTTCTTCTTCTTCATCTTCTTCTCCTTCTCCTTCTCCTTCTTCTTCTTCATCTTCTTCTTCTTCTTCTTCTTCTTCTCCTTCTCCACCACGCCTTCCTTTCTCAATCGATTAGTTTCCCCTTCATCTTTTTTTCCCCATCTTTTTTCCTCCGTCCGTCACTTTCCACCTTCTACATCACTCCCCCTCTTCTCTCTCTCTCTCTCTCTCTCTCTCTCTCTCTCTCTCTCTCTCTCTCTCTCTCTCTCTCTCTCTCTCTCTCTCTCTCTCTCTCTCTCTCTCTCTCTCTCTCTCTCTCTCTCTCTCTCTCTCTCTCTCTCTCCCCATCTTCATTTCCTTCTCTCCCTTTCCCTCACTTCTTATCCTTCTTTCTCTCCTCCCTTCCCATTTCTTCATATTATTTTATTTGTTCTTTTATTTATTATGTTTTATTATTATTTTTTCCCCTTTAGCTGTACATAAAGGGCAGGGACAGGGAGGGGCGAGGGAGAGAGAGAGGATTGACAACTGGGCATAGAAAATAGAGTAGAGGATATTAAAAGGAAGGAAGGTAGAGAGGAAAGTTTGAAAAGAGAAGGGAAGTGAAGACGATGGTGAATGGGGAAAGGAAATAGATGAAAAACGAAGATAGGAAGAGATTGGAACGAAGAGGAGAATAGGGAGAAGGAAGAAGGAGAAGAGGGGGGTGAAGATAAAAGAGGAGAGAAGAAAAAGAAACGAAATGGAAAGAGGAGAATAGAGGAAGAGAGAGAGAAGTAGGAACCTAACGAAGAAAGGAATAAGGAAGGAAAAAGGAGAAGAGGGCTGAAAGAGTTGACATGAGAATAAGTAAATGGTATATAGGACACGGCAGGACAGGACAGGGCGGGGAAAGGGAAACAGGAAAGCATAACCCACTTGGCAATGTTCGTCCTAGTCACCTCCTCCTCCTCCTCCACAAGGCCGCCGGGACACAAACAGACCTTCGATTCGTGACAGTCAGCCGGGGGTCAGAAGCCGCCCCATTCACACACACACACACACACACACACACACATGGATGTCATTAGCCGGCCAGACAGACAGAAAGATAGACAAAAAAAGGGTGAGAGAGAGAGAGAGAGTCGACGGTTTAATTCTCTTAATATAAATAGTTGTAAAGAAATTCTACATTATTAATATTACTTGAGAATTATATTAGTTTAACGTGGATTTTTTTTTATATACGTTTTTTTTCATGTTCTTAAAAATTGTTACATTGATGAGGATTTTCTATTGTTGCGTGATTAGTTTATTTTACTAACTAACAGACGGATAAGAGGTCAAAGATAATGCGTTTGATAATATTGACTCAGTAATTTATGTTCGAAAATGCGTGTTAGTTGTCTTTTCTTTCTTTTCCTTTCTATCTTTTTATCTGTCTTACTTACTCATTTACATACTTTCTATCTGTCTGTCTTTCCTTTCTTTCAGTTTTTTTATTCATTATTTCTTTCATCGTTTCTTTCTTTCTTTCTTTCTTTCTTTTTTACTTTCCTATTTTCCTTCTTTTCTTTTTTCTTTCTTCCTTTCATTCATTCATTCTTTCTTTCTTTCTTTCTTTCTTTCTTTCCCTCCTATTTATTTTCTTGAGCCAGGTCGCTTCCACTTCTTCCCTACACGCAGGTCATCACAGGAAGACAAACAAAGAAAAAAAGAAAAAAAGCGGCTTAGGTCACTCATGCCATCCGATCCCTTAACTAAATATATCCTTTAGTACTTGCAAATATTAAATCGTAAAGATAAGTCATATAAGTACATTAGTGTGAGTAAACAAACTACATGAAATTACTTATACATGAGAACAAAAAAGACTGAAATCCAACCTTATGTCCTTATGTTCTTAAGTTCTCTAAATAAACAGAGTGAAAGGGTATGTTAAAAGGGTGTTGGGTACCTGCTCTTGCACGGGAGGGAGAGAGGAGGCAGGATGAGAGGGGAAGGAGGGGAAGGGAGGGGGAAGAACATGTGAGGATGAGGCATAAGGAATGGGAGAGGAATGTAGGGGAGGAGGGAATGGTTACAAGGACAAGGGGAAGGGGGGGAGGAAGGAGGAATAGGAGGGAGAGGATGATCAAGGGGAGAGGTTAGGCATTCGACCAGGGACATGTGGGGAGGTTAAGTTGAAGGGCAAGTAGAAGGAGGGAAAAAGTTGAAGGTAAGGAGGAAGAAGAGGGGAGCTAAAGGATAGGAAATAGAAGGGAAAGGTAGGAGTTTTGAGTGGAAAAGAATGAAGAGGGGAAAGAAAAGGGAAATATAGAAGTTGAGAGAAGAGGAGTAGAGAGGGGGAAGAAAGGGGATGGAAACAGGAGCCAAAAGAGGGAAGGGTGTAGTTTGAAGATAGAGGATGAGAGAAAGGAAAGGGGAGAGAGGGTAAAGGTAGGAAAAAGAGAGGAGAGGTAGACGTTAAGAGAGAAGGAGAGGAGAAAGGGAAGGAAAGAAAGGGGAAGGATGGCGGAGTCTTTATAAGGGAAATGGGTAACAGATAAAGTGTTAAGGGAAGAAAGGGGAGTGGGGAGAAAGGAAAAGAATAAGGAAAGCAAGGGAAAAGGGAGAGAAAAATGAGGGTAGGGAGAGAGAGAGAAAGAGAGAGAAGAGGGAGAAAGAAGGAAAAACTAGGGAAAATAGGGAAAAGGGAGAGAAAAATGAGGAGAGAAAGCAAAATGAAAACGGGGAAAGGACAAAAGCTAACAGGAAAAAGAAAACAAGGAAAACAGGAAAACAGGGACAGAAAAGTAGATAGATAGATAGATAGATATAAAAAGAAAGGAAGGAAGAAGGAAAGAAAAAGAAACTGAATCAGAAAAAGAAATACAGATAAGAGATAGAGAGACAGAGAAAGAGAAAGAGAGAGAGATGATAGGTGTGTGTGTGTGTGGGGGGGGGGGGGGGGGGCACAGGTGAGCAAGAGCCAACAGGTAGGCATCACAGGTTGGCACTCGCCCCGAACCGTGGCACCGCTCACATCCCCGCGCCGGTACACTGGGCCAAAAAAATACTGTCACTGTGAACGATGGAGCGGGGAGTGAGCGATGACTTGTGGAATGGGAATATCTGGAATAGTCTCGGTCTTACCTCCTTCTGTATTTGATCCTTCCTTACTTCCTTTCTATTTCTATCGTGTTTTCTTTCTATCTTTCCTTCTTTCTTTCGTTCCTTGTTTCTACCTCCCTTTTTTTTCTTTATTTGTTACTTCCGTATTTCCTTTCCTTCTTTTTTGCGATTCTTTCAGCCTTTTTTTTTTTATTTGTCACTCCTTTTCTTCCTTTCTCCCTTCCCTCCTACCTCTCTTTGTTTCTCATTTCGTTCGTTCTTTCTTTTCTTTTTTCTTCACTTTCTCATTTCCTTATTTCCTTCCTAACTTTTTTATCATTTATCTTTCCTTTGTAGTTTTCTTACTTGATTTCTTTTCTATAATTCATCCTTCCTTCCTTCCTTCCTTCCTTCCTTTCTAATAATAATCTTACTTTCATTCCTTCCTTTCTACATTCTTCTTTCCCCCTTCCCTTTTCCATTCCATCCTTCCTTCTTCTATAGTTTCCCCTTCCTTTCCTACGTGCGTGTCATTAACTTTCGTCCTTAGTCATATTCCTTCCTGCAGTCGGTATGGTCGATGTGACTGTGTGTGTGTGTGTGTGTGTGTGTGTGTGTGTGTGTGTTGGGCGCCACCTCTAACCCAGCGCATCAATAAGCAAACATAAGCAATAAAGAAAAAAAGAATGATGTTGTTGGTGATTGCCTTTAGGAAGCGATTGAAGCCTCCTGATGAATGGGTCCTCGCTGGGTGTGTTTAGGACATTATCGAAGTTTATTTACGTGTTTATTTACGATGTGTTTGTGTTGGTTGTTGTGTTTATGGCGCAGATGTTTTGTTGGGGTGATTTTCTGAACATCTTGGGATAGGGATGAGGTCGATAGTGGTTTTTTTTTCCTCTTTAATCGTCACTCTCTTCCTTCCTTCCTTCTTTTTTCCCTTTCTTCCTTCCTTCCTTCACACTTCCTTTCCTTCCTTCTTTCTTTTCTTCCTTTCTTCCTTCCTTCCGTCCTGCGTCATGTCTTCCTTCCTTCTTTCTTTTCTTCCTTTCTTCCTTCCCTTTTCCTTCCTTTCTTCCTTCCTTCCCTCCTGTGTCCTGTCTTCCTTCCTTCCTTCTTTTCTTCCTTTCTTCCTTCCCTTTTCCTTCCTGTCTTCCTTCCTTCCTACGTTCCTTTGTCTATGTTCGTTCATCCGTTCGTTCTCTCTTTCTGCCTTTCTTTTCCTTCCATTTCACCAGCCATCCTTTCTTCCTTCCTTCTTTCCTTTCTTTCTATACCCCCTTCCTTCCTTCCTTCCTTCCTTTCTATATATATCTTTCTCGTTTATTTATTACTTCCTTTCCTTCTCTGTTTTTCCTTCTATTTCACCAAACATCTTTTCTTCCTTCTTTCCATTCTATATCCCCCTTCCTTACATCCTCTCATCCTTTCTCTATCCATCTATATAAATGTACGTTAATCTATGTAAATCCTCTTCCTCTACAGCCTGAGGGATCATAACGAGAACTTACTGGCCCAGGAGTCCATCACGGAGCGCATTCAGCACGTGACAGCACGGGCCCAGCACCTCGACGGCCTAATGTTCCCCTCCGGCCTCACCTCCGCCTCCTCCTCCGCCCCCTCCGCCGCTGCTGCTCCCGCCCCCGCCACGACGCCCTCCCCGCCGCCGCCCTCGCCCCCGGAGCCTCTCTCGCGGGCGGAGACGGAGTATGAGGTCAGTTCGGCCTTCTGAGACGCCCGGCCGCTGGTGTGACGCTGCCTGAGTGGTCCGCTGTGTGTTGTAGTAGTGTGGTGACGCACGCAAACACGCAAGCACGCCCGCACGCACGTTTGGTTGTACCGCACGTAGTCACCCACGCACGCACTTTAGTTTCGGCACACACACACACACACACACACAATACCACGCATGCGCACTCCACACACACACACACACACACACACACACACACACACACACACACACAGTACCGTCTTAGCCACGCACCTCACACGCCTTCCAAAGAGAATAAGTAAATGAATAAATGAATAAAGAAGTGAATAACCGATACTTAACTCACGAGGTAAATTGCAGCTTTGAAATATAGGAAGTAGATGAACGTCACTGAATATCTTGAACCACTGAAAGCAAGGAAAGAGATCTACAGAATATTCACACGTAATCTTCCTAAATACGTGAGCAATCTTCAATCATTAGAAGAGAACACAGAAGACAGCCGTAGAATATTAACTTACAATCTTCAACACGTCAACAATCTTAGTCATTTGAAGGGAATACTTTAAGGGCAAGAATACTTTACCTCATTTCTGTACAGCCCTAACTTTTTCTTCTTTATTCTTAACTAATTTAGCCTCGTTCAATCTCTATAGTCTAGTCCGTTTTGCGGTCTTATCAATAACATCTTCACTTACTTAAAATATATTGATAAACGATTAATTAGACGGAGTTACTTGTCTTTGGGAGGTTGTTAAGAGGTTGCGTCGGCTAAGATGGATTCAAAACTGCATGATTCACATACATACAGACAGACGCACACCTTGAATAGATAGATAGACAGGTAGATATAGACAGATAGATAAACAGAAAGACGGGCAGGATAGAGAGCTTAGAGGATTTATTTATTAAGAGAGAGAGAGACCCTCCCTGCCCGTCTATCTGTTGTTATCAAGCCTGTTTTGTGTTTGTTCTTGCTGTTGTTGTTGTTATTGTTATTTTATTGTTGTTCATTAGTCTTAGCTCCTGTAGCAGTGTCTGAAGGCGCCGACACACGAGCACTTATCGAAATGTACGGAGATGTGCACTGAGGCGACGCGCAGCGATAGCCTCTTATGCTCCCAATTCTCCTTACTTACGGTTACGCCAAGTTTCTACCACGGTCAAGCCAAGTTTCTACCACGGTCAAGCTAAGTTTCTACCACAGTCAAGCCAAGTTTTTACCACGGTCAAGCCAAGTTGCTACCACGGTTAAGCTAAGTTTCTACTACGGTAAACCCAAGTTTCTACCACGGTCAAGCCAAGTTTCTACCACGGTCTAGCCAAGTTTCTACCACGGTCAAGCCAAGTTTCTACCACGGTCAAGCCAAGTTTCTACCACGGTCAAGCCAAGTTTTTACCACGGTCAAAACTCAGCTTAAAATTGCCGAAAAAAGTGCTCGTGTGTCCTCGCCTTAAGTGTTTGTGTAAGTAAATAAGTAGTTAAGTGTTGGCCTTAGTAGTGGTGGTGACGTAACAGTACTGACAAGGGGGTAGTATGGCCAAGAGAGAGAGAGAGAGAGAGAGAGAGAGAGAGAGTGAGAGTGAGTGTGTGTTCGTGCGTAGGTTGGTGTTTCTCTCTCCGCTTCACGTGTTGATGCAGAAGAGATGGACAGCCTTCCCCCTTTTTTTTCTTCTCCTCTCCTCTCCTCTTCTCTCTTCTAGTCTTCTCTTTACTTCTCTTCTCTTTCCTCTTCTATTTTCTTTTCCTCTCCTTTCCTCTCTTTTTCTCTCATTTCCTTTTCTTTTCTCCCCTCTCCTGCTCTTCTTTTTTTCTTCCTTTCTCTTTTCTACTTTTCTCTCTTCTATTCTTTCCTCTTCTCTCTTTTCTCTTCTCCCTCTTCTCTTCTCTCCTCTGTACCTCTCATCTGTTTTCTCTTCTCGTATATTCTCTCCTCTCCTCTCCACTTTAATTTCTCCTTTTTTCTCTTCTCTTCTCTAATCTTTTCTCTATCTCTCTGTCTATCAATCTCTTCCATTTCCCTTCCTTTTCTTCCTAATATATGAAAGAATGCAAGTGAATGAAGTCGAAAGCAAGAAAATACAATAAATAAGAGAAAAAATATATACACACTAATCCTTTTTTGGGGGTATTAAAGAAGAGACAGTCAGCTGATGGTGAGTTTAACTGAGGCTCCGGAATATATGAAGATAGTGATGGATGGTGAAAATAGTGACAAAAAAAAGAATGAATGAAGTTTGACTCGAATTTTCTGGAGTGGAATACTTTTTTCAATTTTTTTTATTTATTTATTTTTTCTTTTTTTCTTTATCAACTTTTATTCTCCCCATTATAAACATTTGTCTGTGTTATATTTTATCCTTTTGTTTGTTGTTTTGTTGTTGTTATTGACGAGTAAGTAAGTAGTGTTTGTTTGTGCGTGTGTGTGTGTTTGTGTGACTTGTCTATATTGTTGTTGTTGTTGTTGTTATTGTTGTTGACCTATTATTATTTTTTTTTTCGTTTCCTAATAAAACTACTGACGAGTCCCTTGTTTGTGGCACCTATAGCACCCTTGGCACCTCTGTATGTGTGTGTGTGTGTGTGTGTGTGTGTGTGTGTGTGTGTGTGTGTGTGTGTGTGTGTGTACCTCTACCTGTGTGTACTTCTACCTGTGTGTACCTTTGTGTTTGTGTGTGTACCTCTACCTGAGTGCATGTGTGTGGTTATGTGTACCTCTCTACCTATGTGTACGTGTGTAGCTGTGTGTACGTGTCTCTCTGTGTGTAGCTGTGTGTACGTGTCTCTCTGTGTGTAGCTGTGTGTACGTGTCTCTCTGTGTGTAGCTGTGTGTACGTGTCTCTCTGTGTGTAGGTGTGTGTACGTGTCTCTCTGTGTGTAGCTGTGTGTACGTGTCTCTCTGTGTGTAGGTGTGTGTAGCTTGTGAGCACTGCATGGCGTGAACACTGCATGGCACCGCTCTCCCCCCTCCCCCGTACCCTTCAAGGCGTGGGCACCAGGGTAGAGGAAGTATTAGACATCCCCGCACCATCCCCCCACCCCCCCACCACATCGCCTTCACTCTATGTGCACAGGAGGAGGAGGGAAGGAAGAGGGGAGGAGGGGAGCACTTTGGCACACTGGGTCCGCTGAGATTTAAAGGCTGGTATTATAAGACATTTTCGTTTCTCATACCAGCTATTTCTAAAGGTCAAAGAGGGGGTCATTCGGGTTCTAATGAGTGTTTCTTTAGGTTCAAGGTACAGAGGAAGGCTCAAACTACCACCAGGGTCATAAAACTATTCCTGGAAATGCCCACAACTCCTACGAAAGCCTTGTCAAATATGTGTTCTTGGGCGGCGAAATGTCTTAATACGAACCTTTAAAGTACCCCCGCACCCTCACCTCTTGCCTTCTCTCGCAGAATGCACGGGAGGAGGGGTGAAGGGTAGAGAGAAGCACCTTGGCACTGTAGGCTGTTAGTTGCTTAGTCTGTTGTAGTTAATGAAGTGGCTGTGTGCCCTGATCTTATCGCAGACACTTTGGGTTCATGTAAAAAAATATATATGAAATTATAAGAATTGTGTACTTGGCTCTGGATATGAGAGGATTATTATATGAAAAGCTGATAAAATGTTAAATCTATTCAAATGTTATATACTAAAAATTAATAGAAATATGTCTTTGATTATGGGTATGTGAGGCATTAGGTGTAGAGACAGCAGAGAGAATGTTAAGTATATTCAAGATGCTACGTAAAGGTACTGGGTATGAGGCAGTTGTTAAAGGGAAAGCTTGGAAAATGTTAAGTATATTCAAAAGTCTTAATATAGAGCGTGTTGAGAAGCCGTACTGAGGATGTAGGGCTGGGAGGTGGTGGCGCAAGCAGGAGTGTTAATAATCCTGTACAATAAATGTTATTAGAGTCTGGGATGCTGTGAGTTTGCTTGAGTTTACCGTTTCATATTATATAAGAGTAGAGCACCAGCCCTCGTTTTCTATGCAGTCCAACTCACAGAAAACGATGTGGGGTAAACTGATATTTGTACCGCCTAACGGCTAGTGAGGGAGACTGATGCATTTCGACTGAGTATGGCGTAAATTGGACGACAGAATAATGAAGGGGATGACCAAGGAGTGAAGTGGGTAATTAGAAAATGGAGTTTATGAGTACTTACAGAATGAGTTGAATGACCCAGATGACTCATAAATGACTGATGGAGTGATTAAGTAAGTGAGGATGAGACAGAGGATTGGAAAGGACTGAATAGATGTGGAGCAAGATGGAAAGGAGCGATGGTTAGCTAGTGCAGGAGACGCTAGTGAGGCAGGGGACTAGAATGAGGCGTGGAAGAAGCTTGGGAAATAGGGGGAAAAATGGATAACTTAAGGGGGTATTACACTGGGCAAATTTTCCGTAGATCTTCAGTCAAACCACGATTTCCGCTAACGTGGTTCACAATTGTTTCTTGTTATTGCTGCTGATGATGATGGTGAGTAATACCGTCGTCCTTCAAGATCGTACGTTAGAAAAAAATCGTTTGACTGAAGATCCATGACTCTCGGAAACATATAGGCGAGAACACAGACGAAGACGAGGGACGTTTTTGTTACCCTTGAGTCCTTTCCTTGCTGTAAGATAAAGAAAGCGGTAGGGAGATTACAATGACCCAACCCAACCAAACCAAACCCCAACCCAACCCAAATCCAACCCAACCCAAACCCCCAACCCAACCCAAACAAAAACCCAACCTAACCCAACCCAAATGCAAACCCCAAACCCAACCCAACCCAACCCATATATGTGTGTACGAGTGTGCGTGTGTGGTGTTTCAGGGAAGCAGCGGAGCCACTGAGTACTGGACGTGTTCGGATTGCACCTGTACAGACTCCGGCTCGTATCACACCTGTCCAGAGTGCCAGCAGCTGCAAGACCTCTTCCTCCATGACGACACGCGGCCGCCCTCCGAGGATGACCTGCCCCTCGACGAGATCCTGAGGCGGAGGTCGAGATCGAGGTCCAAATCAGGCTCCAAGGGCAAGGATGACACGGCGAGGCGGCGCAGCAGGTCAAGGTGGGTCGAGGTCATGGGGGGTTGTTGTTGTTGTTGGGGGAATTATTGTTGTTGTTCATTTTTTTATTATTCTTATTTTTCTTGCTCTTGTTCTTTTTCTTCTTCTTCTTCTCGTTTTCGTTCTTCTTTTTCTTTATTTTCTCCTTTTCCTGCTTCACTACTACTACTACTACTACTACTACTACTACTACTGCTACTACTACTACGACTACTACTACTACGACTACTACTACTACTACTACTACTTTGACTCCAACCCCACCCCCACCACCCCCACCACCACCACCGCCACACTCTTTCAGGTCGCGGAGTCGGTCCACGCCGCGGCAACTGGACGACGACCCGACCAAGACGCGGCCGAAGACGAAGCGGGAGGCGCCTCAGGACCACCCCGACGCCATCGAGCGGGCGCGCTGCCGCTCCCGTTCCCGCTCCAAGTCCCTGACGCGGGAGATCGTGGCGTCCTTCAGGGAGTTCAGGGACAAGGTCACGCGCGGCAGGTGAGGGACGGCGGCTGTTAAAGTCCTACACAAGTCTGAAGTCCGTTTGGGTGTGGCCGAGCCTCCCCCAGCGCTGCCGCCTCTCCGCAATACATCGCTCATAATTATGTCAGCCATTAACTATTTAACCCATCCGCTGTGATTGGCACGTATTTTGCCTTCACTGGTAGCCTGGTAACATACAGTCCCAGGTCTTTCTCTGCCTCTGTGGTGGATAGTGGAGTGTTTCCCATGTGGTATTGGTATGTTGGATATCCCTATCCCTTCACTGGTAGCCTGGTAACATACAGTCCCAGGTCTTTCTCTGCCTCTGTGGTGGATAGTGGAGTGTTTCCCATGTGGCATTGGTGTGCTGGATATCCCCTCCCAAGGTGCAGGACTTTACATTTTTCTTCATTGAATTCTAGCAGCCACTTTTTGTTCCATTCCTGTAGTTTATTGAGGTCTGACTAGAAAATCCGCAGTCAAGGGGTTAAAATTGTGTATCAAATATTCTGTATTCCCTCCCGCGGCCCCGCTGAACACGACTTTCTACTCAAGCTCATCCCTATACTGTCCAAGACCCTTATGCAAGAGGAGAATATCGGGACACCTCTCCACACGAAATTGATACCTTTTTTGGTCACTCTTCTAACTCTTTTTATAGGGCCAGTGATTAGCGGGCTTTATTTTTCTTCCATCATTGTTTCTTTTCTTTTTTGCCTTGAGCTGCTTCCTTTGATGTAAAAAAAGGATAATAAGGCGATATAGCGCTATGGATGTGTCGCTTTTTATAATAATAGCAATGAACCGCATAAAATCCATAACACGAGACAAGTTTGCTTTCCTACGGTGTCATCGATCAAGGGCACCGTGTCACTCCCCCTCACCTCCACCGGCAAGGACAGCCTCACCGGCGACCGTCCTTGCTTGCCCCGAAGGCTAGGCTTGGCAACGCTGTGGCCAGGGGACTCCTCGAGCGGCCCCGCCCAACCGGACTTCATAGCTGAGTCTGGCGATAGGAAACTGTTACTTTTTTTCTAATTTAAAGATTTTGTGTATTTTTTCAGATAAATTCAAAGCCATAAAAGATAGGCACGATGAAACGCCCTGATCGTCAACCCTTTCCTTACACTTTTTTTTTTTTAAACTTAAAAAAAATAATGTTCTGAAGCTTGACCACACTTTTATTCCGATTCTTTTTTTTATATATAAATTAAAATCCTCTACGTTAAAAAAAAAGCCCCATAAAACGCCTTGAGGTAAAAAAAATAATGTTCTGAAGCTGACACTTTTTTTTTATTTTCTTCTTTTTTTTTATTATTAATTGAAATCCTTTTATTAATACGTAAAAAAAAAAAAAAATACAACGCCTTGAGGTAAGACCATCATCCACTCCTTCCACATCTTTGGAAAATTAAGAAAAAAAAAGACCTTACCTGACCTGCGCCTCCTCAGGTCACGTTCCAAGTCACGAGAGCGCAAGGCAGCGGCAACAGCGGCGGCGGAGACGGAGGCGGCGACGGCGGTGACGGAGAACGGTGACGTGCAGAAGGCGGCGGCGGCGGAGGATGTAGGGCGGGAGGAGCAGAAGCGGATCCCCGTGTTGGTGCAGAGGGAGGCGCAGACGTCCCCGCCCTTGTCCCAGCCAGCCCCGACCACGCCAGACAAGGTGACGGGGAGTGGGGGGTGGGGTGGGGGAGGTGTTGGGTTGGGTTGTAATTTTTTGTATTTTCCTTGTTTTTGCTGTATTCGTTTGCTTGGGTTATCTCGTTTTATTGTTTTTGTTATCTTCTTTTTCATGTTGTTGTTATTGCTCTTATTCTTCTTGTTGTTCTTATAATTTTTAAACCCCTGACATCACCATCCCTGTTGCCAGACGTCCCCCTCTCCCCCCCTCCTCCCCTTCTCCCACCCTACCTAACAGCCCTTCCCTCTCCCCCCTCCTCCCCTTCTCCCACCCTACCTATCACCCCTTCCCTCTCCCCCCCTCCTCCCCTTCTCCCACCCTACCTATCACCCCTTCCCTCTCCCCCCCTCCTCCCCTTCTCCCACCCTACCTATCACCCCTTCCCTCTCCCCCTCCTCCCTTCTCCCACCCTACCTATCACCCCTTCCCTCTCCCCCCCTCCTCCCCTTCTCCCACCCTACCTAACACCCCTTCCCTCTCCCACCTCCTCCCCTTCTCCCACCCTACCTAACACCCCTTCCCTCTCCCCCCTCCTCCCCTTCTCCCATCCTACCTATCACCCCTTCCCTCTCCCCTCCTCCCCTTCTCCCCACCCCTACCTAACACCCTTCCTCCCCCCTCCTCCTTCTCCCACCCTACCTAACACCCCTTCCCTCTCCCCCCCTCCTCCCATTCTCCCACCCTACCTAACACCCCTTCCCTCGTGCAGGCGTGGCGGGAGGTGAGCAGCGAGACTCGTCGGACGCGGGTGGTGCTGCACGGTGGTGACTCTCAGGGGGATCGAACCCTGACACTGGAACACGTTACGTCGCTCAGGAGGCCGGACGACACCACCGACTCCCGCACCGCCAGGGACTCCTACAGGTGAGGGTCCTTCAGGGGGGTTGTTGTTGCTGTGTTTGGGGTTCCTTGGAGTCCTAGGATAGTGTTTGTTGTTGTTGGTCTTGTTCTTCTCCTTCTTGTTCTTCTCGTTCATGTTCTTGCTTTTTATCTTCTTCTTTTTCCTATATTTTAAACGTATCCTCTTATTCCTGACGTCCTTACGTACTATCTATCTATCTATCTATCTATCTATCTATCTATTATCTAGCTATTATCTATCTATCTATCTGTATCTATGTATCTATATATGTATCTATGTATCTGTATCTATCTATCTATCTATCTATTATCTAGCTATTATCTATCTATCTATCTGTATCTATGTATCTATATATGTATCTATGTATCTGTATCTATCTATTTATCTATCTATCTATCTATCTGTATTTATCTATCTATCTATCTATCTATCTATCTATCTGTATTTATCTATCTATCTCTATCTTTCTCACTCTCCCTGTAGATCGTTGACTTGTATTGCCGTATTAAAAAGTATATGTGTTTTTCCATATCTAACGAAGTACTTTTTTTTGTAGATATATATTGTACCTGTAGAAACTGGTTGGTGTCAGCCTCTTGAAAATCCCTATTCTTAACTTGCTATTGTATTTCTGTGGCTATTGTACTATTGCATTATCCACAATCACTACAGTAACTTCACAATCCAAGGAAAACTTCAGTAACTTGCGAATCAATTATTATCCTAACTTATGGATCTTGCCGTCGATGTGTTTTGCTGTATCGCTTTGGGTGTCGCTGTATTGGGCATTGCAAGGTTGTGTTATGTATTTATCATCTCTATCATCTCAACTTACTTATAAATCCTTGCTTATATCAGCTTATCAATCCTTCCGTAACTTGCCATGAATGTGTACTGCCTTGGGTGTTGCTGTGGGGTATTGCAAGGTTGTGTTGAGGTGATGGGCGCAGTGCTGGGGTGGTGGTGTTGCTGTGGGTGCAGGTGTGTGGGCAGGCATGGGCAGGTGTATGCAGGTGTGTGGGCAAGTATGGGTAGGTGTGGGCAGCATGGGTGGGTGTGTACAGGTGTGGGTAGCATGGGCAGGTGTGGGCAGCATGGGTTGGTGTGTACAGGTGTGGGCAGGTGTGGGCAGCATGGGCAGGTGTTGGTCGGTGCACACTCACTCACTCAAAAGGCCTGGCATGAATTTTTCCACATTGCATGGTTCTCTCTCTCTCTCTCTCTCTCTCTCTCTCTCTCTCTCTCTCTCTCTCTCTCTCTCTCTCTCTCTCTCTCTCTCTCTCTACCCATTTCCTCTCCATTCCTCCCATGCTCATAATTCTCCTTTCCTTCCCTCTCCTTCCCTTCTTCTCTTCTTACTCTCTGTTTCCTCTCCCCTTCCCTCTCGTTCTCTTCCTTTCCTTTCCTTCCTTCTCCTTTCTTCCTTAACACCTACCAAATGTTTTTTCCTCCTTCTCTCTCTCTCTCTCTCCTCCCACGCTAGTATGTCACCTCTTCCTCATCCATCTCTGACTCATGCCTTCCCTCCTCCACCTCCTTCTCCTCCTCTTCCTCCTCCTCCTCGTGTCCTGGTGTGACGCGGGTTGTCGCATGGAATGGTTTGCCCGGTGAATGATTTTGAACAGTGTTTGTATCAACCTTTCAACCTCCCTCTCCCTCTCTCCCTCCTTCCTATCCTGCCTCTCCTTCCTCTTATCCTGCCTCTCCCTCCTATTCTGCCTCTCCCTCTATCTCTTCCTCCTATTCTGCCTTTTCCTCTCCCTTCTTCTATCCTGCCTCTCCTTCTCTCCTCTCCCTCCTATTCTGCCTCTCCCTCTCCCCTCTCCCTCCTATTCTGCCTCTTCCTCTCCCTCCTTCTATCCTGCCTCTCCCTTCTCTCCTCTCCTCTGCCTCTGCCCTCCTTCCTTCCCTCTCCTACTCTTTCTTCCATCCTTTTCCTCCATCTCTCTCCCTCTCCTCTTATTCCTCCTCTCTCTTCCTCTTTCGCTCCCTCTTACCTCACTCCTTGTCCGTTACCATCTATCCTTTGCCCCTGTGCCCATACCCCCTCCCTCCTCATCCTCCTCCTCCTCCTCCTCCTCCTTCCTCTCGCCGTGAATGGGTTAGAAGCGGACTTGTCAGTTGGTGTTTGTTGCGCGTCACCCAACGTTGAGAGGATGCAAAGGGGGCGACTGGGGAGAGGGGGGGAGGAGGAGGGGGTGTTGCGTCATCCCTCTATATATGTGTGTGTGTGTGTGTGTGTGTGTGTGTGAGTCGTGGGAGGACCTGTTAACCTCTAGCTTCCGCTCTCTTTCTTTTTCTCAATAACACACCACTCAGTGCACCCCCTCTCTCCCCCCCCCCCCGCACCCCCCGCCAGGTCTCGCGTCCCCCCCCACCCCCCCCACCCCCCATGCACACTATAACATCTCGCTGGTCTCGGTCGTGGTCTGGGTCACTTCGCTTACCAGGCAAAGGTCTTCCGGGTCTTCATGCAAACCTTTCTTTCTCTCCTTCCTTTCTTGCAGGTGGCACTCTCCACCCCCTACCACCACCACCTCCACCTCCACCACAGCTGCCTCTCCTCCTCCACCACAACCGCGACCCTCCTCCACCACCACTGCTACCTCCACTTTCCACACCCCTTCCACCGAGTTTCCTTCCCTTCTTCGACCACAAGCAATTCCTACCACCTCCTCCTCCTCCGCCGCCTCATCCTACACCTCCTCCTCCACCTCCTCACCCGTTCACCGCCCCCCCACTGGCACCTCTCCTCCTCCTTCTCCTCCTCCGCTGTCCTCGGTCGCCGCCTCAGCCTCAAGTCAGCCCCAAGTGTCGGCCGCTCAGCACCCCTCCGCGGCGGCCGACACGCCTTCCTCCCCCCGGTCTTCCAGTGCTGTGTCCCCGCCCGGCACCTCCACTTCACCCTCCACTTCTACTGCTGCTGCTGCTGCTGGTACTGCTTCTACTGCTGTGTCGATTTCTGCACCAGCCTCCACGTCAGGTGCTTCTGTGCCTTTCCCGCCTTCTGCTTCCCCTGCTGTGTCGTCTGTGCCGCGTCAGGACAACACAGAGTCGCCGGCCTCACCTGCGTCTCCTGTCCAGCCGCTGCCGCGCTCCACACCTGTCGCCGGGCCAACCTCTGAGCCACAAGCCGCTGCCCCTCAAGACTCTCCTTCTGTCCAGCCGCCGCCTCGCACAACACCCGCTGCCTCGGCGCCTCAGCCTCTGAAAGGTGTATCTCATGAGCCACGAGCAATAGTCCCTCAAGATTCTCCTTCGGTACAGCCGCTGCCGCCTCACACCTGTCGCCTCGGCGCCAACCTCTGAGCCACAAGCCGCTGCCCCTCAAGACTCTCCTTCTGTCCAGCCGCCGCCTTCACCCGCCGCCACTTCTCTGTCCGCCTCAGCCTCTGAAAGGTGTATCTCATGAGCCACGAGCAACAGTCCCTCAAGATTCTCCTTCAGCAGCCCAGCGGCGGCACGTCTCCAGCGTTGTCTTTGCCCAGCCGAAGCTCCCCGCCACAGTCTCCTCACAGCAGCAGCAGCAGCAGACTCTCTCCCCTTCAACACTTGCCTCCGCTGTGCCGCCTCCCTCTGCCGCCTCAGCACAGCCTCCCTTAGTCTCCCCCAGTGCTTCCTCTGACCCCAGGCTCCCGCCGCCTCCCTTCTCCCTGACTCGCCCTCCTCCTGTCTCCGCCGCCTCCACTAAGCACACTCTTCCTGTAGCCTCCACTGCTTCCCTAGCTCTCGTAACATCTCCTGAGGCGGCCTCTGTAGCATCACCCTCGTCAGGCCAGCCGCCCGGCACGCCCTCGCCTTCCCCCGCACTCACGCCTCTTCGGGGAGCAGACCAAGAGCCCTCCGCGTCCCCGGCCCGCGACGGCCCCCCTCCGGCGCCCGCGCCCGAGGAGTGGTGGCCGGCACCCCCTGACGAGCCGCCGCCCGAGGAGCCCACCCTCCTGCAGGTGAAGCCAGTGCCGACCCGCCTGGCCGACGGGCTTGGCAGCGCCCCGTCCCCCCGGTCCCCCGCCCCCACCCTCGACACACATCCTCCCCAAGGACTGCCTCCACGCCCTCCTGCCCCTCGCATAGAGTCGCCGCCGCCCCCCCGGCCCCCCGCCCCCTCCCTGAAGACCCTCCTCGCCGAGCATGACGCTCCGCCCCGCCCGTCCCCACCAACCTCCCCGCGTGAACTCACCCCGCCCCGCCCCGCCCCACCAACCTCCCCGCGTGAACCCACCCCGCCCCGCCCGTCTCCCCCAGCTTCCCCGCATGAACTTACGCCGCCCCGCCCCGCCCCGCCAGCCACCACGCGTGAACTAACGCCGCCCCGCCCCGCTCCGCCGGCCTCACACGACCCCCTAGAATTGTTCTCACGCCCTCCTCCTCGTCCCGACCCACCCAGCGACGACGCTGACGACGAGCGGGAGGCGACGCCGCCGAGGCCGCAGCCGCCGGTCGAGTACGAGGCGGCGCCGCCCCCGCGCCGCCCCTCGCTGCCCACCATCCACGAGTTCTCGCCGCCCCTGGCCGAGGCCGAGGTGGAGGAGGCGCCGCGCCACGGCGAGGTGAGGCAGGCCGCCGCGCCGCCCATGCCCAGGCCGCCCCAACTCACCCGCTTTACTCCTCCCAGACCCTCAGAGGCCGACGCGCCCCCCGTGCCGCCGCCGCCGCTGCGTGACCCCGGAGGCGAGGCGCAGCAGGGGGTGAGGCTGGTCCCCGTGGAGGCGACCCCAGAACACTCCTCGCCGTCCGACCATCCCTACACTTCCTCGTCCCCGGACAAGTCTGGCACGTCCCCCGACAAGGAGTCAGACCGGGAGGCCCGCAGCGCCACGCCCCGCACAGGTGAGTCCCGCACCTGTGTCCTGGGTGCCAACACTCCCTTACCTTCCTCCCTCCCTCCCTCCCTCCTGCCTGTGCCGCCCGGACTTTTAATGTCAACGTTGCCTAGCAATGAGGAGTGTTCATTCCCCCCCCCCCCCACACACACACACTCCCCCACCACACTGCGCTCCCTCCTGCTGCTCCTCCGCGGAATGTTAACGTGCATGACACCTGTTAAACCTTGCGCCTCCTTCCTGTAAAGGTAAGCGGCACAGGCAGGAGCTGTCGTCCCCCCAGACTCTTTCGGCGCGTCAGACCCTTTAAGACCGCCACAGGTAGACCTTTACGCCCGGGGCTGGTCATCTGCCTCACCCTTACATGAGTTTGGGGATAACGCTTGAGGGTGGAAACAAAACAATTATGCAAGAACCTTTTAGTGTAGTGTCAATGTTGCCTTTTAATGGTGTCTTTTTTTTATCAAATTATTTGTTTCTCTGACACAAAATACCACAGACAACTTCATTAATCTTTTTCAACCACTCCACCCACTCATTCTCACCCACTCCACACAGCCTTCCCCTCTCCCCAGTCTCCCCTCACCCCCTTACACCCCCCTCTACCCCCCCCAAAAAAACTCGCTTCCACTTCACTCATCCCCCTCCCCCCCCTCCTCACCCCAAATTCACCCCTTCTTCCTCCTCCCCATCACTAGCCCCTCTTTCCCTTCACTTCCAATATCTAACCTAACCTAACCTAACCTAACCTTCTCGTCCCCTTCTTCCTCCTCCCCATCACTAGCCCCTCTTTCCCTTCACTAACCTAACCTAACCTAACCTTCTCGTCCCCTTCTTCCTCCTCCCCATCACCAGCCCCTCATTCCCTTCACTTACCTAACCTAACCTAACCTTCTCGTCCCCTTCTTCCTCCTCCCCATCACCAGCCCCTCTTTCCCTTCACTTCCAATACCTAACCTAACCTAACCTAACCTAACCTTCTCGTCCCCTTCTTCCTCCTCCCCATCACTAGCCCCTCTTTCCCTTCACTAACCTAACCTAACCTAACCTAACCTAACCTAACCTTCTCGTCCCCTTCTTCCTCCTCCCCATCACCAGCCCCTCATTCCCTTCACTTCCAATACCTAACCTAACCTAACCTAACCTAACCTAACCTTCTCGTCCCCTTCTTCCTCCTCCCATCACTATCCCTCCTTCACTTCCAATACCTAACCTAACCTAACCTAACCTAACCTAACCTTCTCGTCCCCTTCTTCCTCCTCCCCATCACTATCCCCTCATTCCCTTCACTTCCAATACCAAACCTAACCTAACCTAACCTTCTCGTCCCCTTCTTCCTCCTCCCCATCACTAGCCCCTCTTTCCCTTCACTTCCAATACCTAACCTAACCTAACCTAACCTTCTCGTCCCCTTCTTCCTCCTCCCCATCACCAGCCCCTCATTCCCTTCACTTCCAATACCTAACCTAACCTAACCTAACCTAACCTTCTCGTCCCCTTCTTCCTCCTCCCCATCATTAGCCCCTCTTTCCCTTCACTTCCAATACCTAACCTAACCTAACCTAACCTAACCTAACCTTCTCGTCCCCTTCTTCCTCCTCCCCATCACTATCCCCTCATTCCCTTCACTTACCTAACCTAACCTAACCTAACCTAACCTAACCTAACCTAACCTTCTCATCCCCTTCTTCCTCCTCCCCTCATTCGCTTCACTTTCAATACCTAACCTAACCTAACCTAACCTTCTCGTCCCCTCCTTCCCTCCACCAGGCACCCGAGGAAGCGTAGACGGAGTGGACGTGACTGGCCCCGTGAGCTCCCCGCGCCCCTTCGGTCTCCCGCCGCCCTTCCCACACCCGAAAGGCGGCGAGGACGAGATAGAGAGGAAGCTGCGCAAGGTAAGTTACCACCCGCCTCTACTGCGCATGTGTTTGGACGAGTGTGTGTGTGCGTGAGTGTGTGTGTGTGGGGGGGGGGGGGCGTTGATTTCAGACCAGTGTTGTAGGTAAGTGTGTGTATGTGTGTGTATGAGTGTTTTTTTTTTTTTTGTATACCTATATAAGTGTTTGTTTAGTGAAGTCTCATACACACACACACATTTTTATATACGTGTGTGTGTGTTTGTGTGTGTGTTTGAGGGTTGCTTTTTTTCATGTACGTGTAGTTATGTGCGTGTGTGTGTGTGTTTTTCTTATGTGTTTCTGTAGGTGTGTTGGTGTGTGAGTGTGTGTGTGTGTGTGTGTGTGTGGGCAGGTAACATTTCCACCTGCACACACACACACACACACACACACACACACACACACACACACGCCTAAATACTGAGTGTCTTATATTATCCTAGTATAATCTTGCTTCTCCGCTTTGTTATCTTAGTCATACCTCGCTTTTTATTCATTGAGGACTTGCCAATGTATATTTTCCTCTGATGATTTATTTCTTTTATTATCGTTGTTCCTTGGCTCTCAACACACTGACCCTCCGACCACCTCCAGTGTGTCTGATGTGCCGAGATGAGCAAGTCCTCTCACCTACCTTGCTCCACCTGTGTATTAATTAGTCGTGTTTCCTTGTATATCATGACCCGGCAGTGTGATCTTCCCCACGTTGAGGTACGCCCATGGTCACCCTCTGCAACAGTACCAGAAAGGCTATATAATCCACAAAGCCAAAGGTCCTTATCATTAAACGTATCGAAATCCCTTTATTAGTATTCCCAAAGCCTCAGAGAAGATTGAGATTTCATGAATGATTTTGCAGTTCCACCCGAAATTGACCTCTTTATTGGCCATTCTTTCCATTTCTCTTTTATAGGAGCAAAGATTAGCGGGCTTTTTCTTTCTATAATTTTTTGTTGCCCTTGAATTGCTTCCTTTAATGTAAAAAAATGTTCTACCCGAAGCTGACCTCTCTTAGCCATTCTTTCCCTTTCTCTCTTATAGGAGCAGAGATTAGTGAGCTTTTTCTCTCTATACTTTCCTTTTGTTGCCCTTGTGTTGCTTCCTTGACTGTAAAAAAAAGTTCTACCCGAAATTGACCTCTCTTAGCCATTCTTTCCTTTTCTCTTTTATAGGAGCAGAGATTAGTGGGCTTTTTCTCTCTATACTTTCCTTTTGTTGCCCTTGAATTGCTTCCTTTACTGTAAAAAAAAGTTCTACCCGAAATTGACCTCTCTTAGCCATTCTTTCCTTTTCTCTTTTATAGGAGCAGAGATTAGTGAGCTTTTTCTTTCTTTACTTTCTTTTTGGTGCCCTTGTGATGCTTCCTTGACTGTAAAAAAAAATGTGTAAAACTGTCACTAGGATCACACAAACAAGGACTCCATGAAAACCCCAACAACCTCCACGTTTAGAGGCTTTTCAATCTGGCAAACTTAGGGGTTAATACCTTTAAGAATCCTTTTCTCTTTACAGCAGAGGAGACAGTTCAAGGGCATAAAAAAAAGACAACAAATGTGAAAAAAAGCCCGCTACTCACTACTCCTATAAAGAGTTAGAGGAGTGGCCGAAAGATAGGTCAATTTCGGGAGGAGAGGTGACCTGATAGATGGATGCTCCTGAATAGAGTAGAGTATTGGCCAAAGCCTTTCCTAACGTGAGAAAAATTACACTGTCGGGGTGGAAATGTGAGTGGCAACTTGATTCTCTAAAGACGAACATTAACATACAATTGGATAACCGCCGTCCTGGTAAACACATGATTGGGTAAACGTTTGTATTGGCAACGCTGTGGATACGAAGGGAAGGGAAGGACGCCTCGTTCTAACACTTGGAGGAATGCTTCTTTAAATTTTTTAGTCACTCTTTAAATATTGTCACACTTTTCTGTTTGTTTTGGTGCGTCTTCTTCAGCGGAGGAGTTTTTCTGTGTACCGTGATGGAATATAACGTATCTTTTTTTGTTCTTCTTAGTTGTTTATTAATTTTATCGTTCAATATTAAAAAAAGACTTACTGAAATCTTCGTCAGTTTTGTATTCCTTAAATTTTATACTTCATTTATTTTTTTTCTTTCTTCCAGTGTATGAAACTCTAATTGGATATGCCTTTCTTCATGTTTTTCTGCTTTCAAATTCCGATAACACATCTTTTTTGTTCTTCTTTATTTGTTTATTAATTTTATCGTTCAGTATAAAGAAAAGACTCACTGAAATCTTCGTTAATTTTGTATTCCTTAAATTTTATATTTCATTTATTTTTTTTCTTTCTTCCAGTGTATGAAACTCTAATTGGATATGCCTTTCTTCGTGTTTTTTTTTCTGCTTTCATTTTATCGTTCAGTATAAAAGAAAAGACTTACTGAAATCTTCGTTAATTTTGTATTCCTTAAATTTTCTACTTCATTTATTTTTTTTCTTTCTTCCAGTGAATGAAACTCTAATTGCATATGCCTTTCTTCGTGTTTTTTTCTGCTTTCAAATTCCGTACTTTTTTTGGTTCAGTAAAACAAAACAAAACAAAAAACAACTGTGACTTTTATTGTTCGTTTTGGACTGTAATATCCCTTTCCTTCGTTTGTCTTTTCTGCTTTTTCTTTTAAATTTTCTATCATTATTTTGTACAGTAAAAAAAAAAATACTCGTACAATTGGAACTTTCCTTTTCCGTTCGTTTTGGACTACAATATCCCTTTCTTTCGTTGGTCTTTTCTGCTTTTTCTTTTAAATTTTCTATCATTATTTTGTACAGTAAAGAAAACTACTCGTACAATTGGAACTTTCCTTTTCCGTTCGTTTTGGACTATAATATCATTTCCTTCGTTGGTCTTTTTCTGCTTTTAAAATCGATTCTTATTTTCGTCCAGTAAAGAAAACTACTGGCATAACTTTAACTTTTCTTTTCGTTTGTTTTTACTTTCTTTTCGTTTCCTTCAGTAACTATACAGTGCGTGAAGGGCCTCGGGTAATCCTTGGTCCTCCTCGCTCGTTGTGGCAGCTCGTGACGTCACCAAGAGTCGTAGTTACCATGTTCTCGCTTCCACCTTAACCTGCAAAGAACCTCGTCTCGTATCCGTGTTCTCATAATCTGGTTTTGTTGAGTTATTTTCCATGACTCCCTCGCTGGTTCGTGTCTTTTCCTTTACAAACGCTACTTTACCTTTCTGATTTCTTTTATTATTAATTTTATCTACTTGCTGTTTCCTTCCTTCGTATCTGCCGCTCCTGAAAACTCCGCTCCGTTCTCTAAATTATCTTGCCTGTTTCCAGCTCTTACTATGTTATTTTTTTTCTGCCTCAGTGACTCTTTTCGTTAACTCATTGGACCTCACTTCATTTTTCCTTTGCAAACCATTAAGTGTTATTTCTTACTTCGAACTTCCAAAATTTATTTCATTGGGTTGTCCACTTAATTATTTATTTTGGGTTAGTTATCCTGCAGCGATGTATTAGAATTAGCAGGTGTGTGTGTGTGTGTGTGTGTGTGTGTGTGTGTGTGTGTGTGTGTGTGTGTGTTTAGGAGGCGTCAATAGATGGAGTAACACAACACATAAACGTTCCCTAAACGCACCTTGACAGCCTGGGTTCCTTAGTGTAGCCACAGCCACCAGTGTGCCAGCCTTACTAACCTCGTGACTCCCCGCCCCGCCCCGCCCCGCCTGTGCACGTGCCGTTTGGTGTCTCAGTGAGTGTTGTTGTTCTCACACACACGTGTTGTGCCGCACGGCGATAACATGTTCATTTGTGTTCATATAATAACACGTTTATGGAACTAACACGAAAACAGGATCATTCTTGTTAAGAAATACAACAAAAAAACGTTATATATATATATATATATATATATATATATATATATATATATATATATATATATATATATATATATATATATATATATATATATATATATATATATATATATATATATATATATATATATATATATATATATATATATATCACTGGCAGCTATTATAATTCCATGTGTGTCATCATGAAGGCATAGTTCTAAGCAAGTGTCTTCATCCTGCCTTCCTTTCCTCACGTCCCGCCGCTCACCATTACTGCAGAAGGCGGCGCCCGCCGGGCCCCGCCACACACAGCCGTCCTGCTCAGTGTGGCCAGCGTGCCCGTGTGGGGCACAAAGGCTGTGCACCGTCACCTGCTCGTGACCACTACGCACACGAATTTACGCCCCTGAGCGTTAGTAGAAGCTCTCGGTATTTTGTTTTTTCTTTCATCAGATTTATTTTCTTTGAGTCGTCAGGTAAATGTTTCCTTGTGGAACAAGATTCCCCGCACTCTGTATAACTTAGTCCCACACGACCCGCCCCGCCCCGCCCCGCCCAGTATTTCCATGAAGCCAGATTTTCCTGGGCCATGGCGTGCGCGAGGCGTCGCCGCAACGCGCGCCTCTTTATCTGCGAGGAGCCGCACGTCCGCATCAACACGTCCGCAACAGGACGTCCAGAACAGCTCATCCGTAAAATTTAATCCCAATCAGCACGTCCGTAACAAGTCTTTCCTAGCACGTCCGTAACAGCATGACACAGCACATCCGTAACAGCACGTACGTAACAGCACGACCGAAAGCCGAATCCAAAACAGCACGCCCAGAACAGCACGCCCAGAACAGCACGCCCAGAACAGCACGCCCAGAACAGCACGCCGTAACAGCACGTACGAAACAGTGCTTCAATTAATGGCACACACACACACACACACACACACACACACACACACACACACACACACACACACACACACCTCATCTACAAGCAGCACATCAGCAGGGTTGCGGCACACACAATAGTTCTTGAGGCGCCATCCGTGTCAGGCGCTGCGTTTACTTTGCCTTTTGTTTCTTCTTCTGTGATCTTGGTTTGGAACGAGGAAAATACTGGTTCTTCCTCTCTTCCTTATTTCTGTCTATTCCTACTTTATCCTTTCTTATTCATGTTCTTTGTATCTTTCTTTCGTGGATCATTTATTATATTATTTCCTTGATTTCCTCCTCATCTTTTCTTGTCTGTTTTAGTTCGCTGTCCTTTCTCAGGTGTTTTCTCGTTATCCGGACTCACCTGAGCGTTGTACCTGTCCGCCTCTGATCCAGGTAACTCGTGTTTGGGGAAGAAATAATCATGAAAAAAAATGGAATGAGACAGACATAGATAAATAGATAGATAGATAAATGGGTCATCATACTCAGAATCATTGCTATCATAATCATCGTCACTATCATCCTCACTTTCATTATCCTCATCCTCACCATCACCATCATCATCATCACCATCATCATCACCATTAATGTAAAAACTTGGTGATAGGAAGAAGAAACAAACACCTGCTTACTCACTTTCCTATCCTCCTCCTCCTCCTCCTCCTCCTTCTGCTCCCCGGCATGCCCAAACAGGCTGCTCCCCTGACCTCTGCCCCTGAGCCGTGGTGTGTGACCTGCACTGCATGACCTGCATAACGAAGCCTGCCTCAGCCTGCCGCGACGTGCATGGCGATAAGGCGAGGGTGAGAGACGTGACCTCGTGCACATGGCCGCTTGGGGAGGAGGGGGGAGGAGGGAGGGAGGGGGGATGTGTATGTTGGGGGGCGGTTGTGTGTATGTGTGTGTGTGTGTGTGTGTGTGTGTGTGTGTTCAGATGCACGTAGAGTTATTCCTTACCTGTGTGTGTGTGTGTGTGTGTGTGTGTGTGTGTGTGTGTGTGTGTGTGTATGTGTAGGCCTCCCTCATGTGTACGTAGCATTCCTGTGTGCGTAATTAGGGCTGGTGTGTGTGTGTGTGTGTGTGTGTGTGTGGTTGGGGGGTCGTGTGTGCGTGTGTGCGTGTTCGGGCTGGCAGATGGTTCCCTGTGGATGGTTCCTGGGCGTTGACACCTGTGAGGGATGGTGTGTGTGTTTGTTGGTTACGCTATTCCTTCATTCCTTCCTTCGTTCATTCATTCATTCACCCATTCATCCTTTTCTTCATCCATTTATCTATTATTTCGTTCATTATGTTATTTATTGGAGTTGACACCTGTGAGGGATGGTATGTGTGTTTGTTGGTTACGCTATTCCTTCCTTCCTTCCTTCATTCATTCATTCACCCATTCATCCTTTCTTCATTCATTTATTTATTACTTCATTATGTTATTGATGTTATTGACACCTGTTAGGGATCGCAGGGTGGGGGTCGTACATGTGTTTGTCTGTTACGCTATCCCTTCATTCCTTCCTTCATTCATTCATTCATTCACCCATTCATCCCTTTCTTCATCCACTTATTCATTACTTCATCTATTATTTCATTCACTTATTCACTTTTTTACAGCAAAGGAGACAGTTCAAGGGCAAAAAAAAGGAAACAATAATAAAAAAAAGCCCTCTACATACATATTCAGCTTCATTTTTTCATCATTCACTAAGTAATTCACATATTTACCCTGTTTCTTTATCTATGCCTTCTCCTTATTTCATCTCTCTCTCTCTCTCTCTCTCTCTCTCTCTCTCTCTCTCTCTCTCTCTCTCTCTCTCTCTCTCTCTCTCTCTCTCTCTCTCTCTCTCTCTCTCTCTCTCTCTCTCTCTCTCTCTCTCTCTCCCTCCGTCTTCTTCCTCCTCCTCCTCCTCCTCCTCCTCCTCTTAACCAGTTAGTCAGGTCGAGTTGATGTCT